>NC_058419.1:119211322-119233164 GCF_002201575.2 Neomonachus schauinslandi
TCTGCGAGAGAGAGAATGAGAGACAGAGAGCATGAGAGGGAGGAGGGTCAGAGGGAGAAGCAGACCCCCTGCTGAGCAGGGAGCCCGATGCGGGACTCGAACCCGGGACTCCAGCTAGCTTTCCTCTGTTGGTAAGCTGAGCCGTGGTGAAAGGTAGATAGGCTTACCTTAGAAATGGTCTGCTTGACGAAACATCCATGTTTCTTTTTCTAATAACAGTATTATCTGAAATTATGCCTTGGGCCCTCAACAGATAAAGATTCTTGGTCATCTGTTGTGTTTCAATAGATTTGTGTGCAAGTTCCCATTCAGATTTGTTTTGTTTTGTTTTGAGCCTGGATATACAGTTCATCTATATGGAAATGAGGTGGGTGCCACCCTCCTCCCAAGGTGTTCTGCGTAACAATTTGGTTTCCTCCCCAGTGGCTTTGCCGAAGTAGGACTTCGGGGCTAGATACCCTTTTCCAAAAAGATGGTCGGGTCCTGAATGTTGCCCTTTCCTGGCTGAAATAGTCGTGCCCCTTCCAAATGCTTTCGTGCTTTTAGGGCGCTCCTAAAAGGCAAAGGCCTTAAGGCCCGACACTAGTTAGTTAGGCTTTGAGCAGATCCGAGCAGCGAGATAAGACTAGAACTCATCCTTCACTTTGGGAGCAGTGTTTCCAGCTGCTTCCAGCCATTTAAATCCTGAAAGCTCTCTAATCCTGGCGGAGGCAGGCTTTCTGGCTCCCAGGACCCACCCCTTCCTCCTGATTGGCGGGGCTCCTCCGGGGCCCGAGGCAGCCACCTACGACGTCTCTGAGACCCGATTTGAAATAAGAGCCAGGCGGTCCTCGCTTCCTGGAGCCCGACTTTTCATAGGCTGGGAAGAAAAGCTGGAGAAACTTGACATTGTCTTGGGCAGAGTGCGTGTAGCAACAGATCAAAGGAAAAGGAAGAAAACGTGCTCTTTGCTGCCTGTGGATCTCACTGCGTTGCTTTTGTCTCGCGGGCTTCTTGTTGGGTTTGGTGTTTCCCCTCTGAAGAGCGCGGCGTGGGCTTCGAGGCAGCTCGCTCCCTGCCGGATGGGTCATGGAATTCTAAACATGAGGCAGGTAAGCACCCGGGGCTGCACAGGCGTGTGGAGAGGGAGGGTGCAGCCTGGGACCCCTGCGATGGTACTCCGGAGAGCTTGCCGGATTGGCAGATGCCGTGCAACTCCGTCCGTTTGGCGTAAAGACGGGGCTGCGTTTTCCTAAGGGAACCGAAGAAGCCGATTTTCTGAGGGCCCCCCCACCCCTCTACCCCCTTCCCCACTTTGCCTCTAATTGTGATTGGTGATGTCAGCCAGTCATTGTAAAGGGCTTAAAAGCGGTTTGTAGAATATGTAAATCAATTCCAGTTTGCAGTCGCTGGAATGTATTGTGCGGGATTCATCTCAGGCTTTTAGCCTCTATCCTATGCTTTGGATTAGACTAAAGATAACTGAATATCCTGAAAAAGAATTACACGGGGCGTCTGATCTCATTTTGGCTTCTCATCCTGAGCACTTAACTGTGTTCATGGCTGAGAAGGCGGAACCAGCCTGAAGTGAGCACAGACAGTCCTTCCAGAAAAATGCAGATTTATTTTTCTGTTCTAGCGGTTTTGAAACTGTGTTGCTTCTGGACGTGAGAAGACAACCCTGAAGCAGTGAGCTGAGAAAGGCTCGGGATGACTTAAAATGAGTCTTTGAAAGGAATTCTAAGCGGGCAGCTTCTTCCGTGGCTTCGGGGCAGAATGATAAAATTCCTTATCAGCCCAGGCAGAGAGGTTTATAGCTTTACTAGTAAGAAAGGAAAAGAAAAAAAGTGGGTGTATGAAGCCAAAAAAAGGGTGCGATATACAACTTATTCAAACTTAGGGAAGACTCTTATGTCAATATATAAATATCAAGATCACTACTCATAGAAAGGGAAGACAAGATTGGAAAAACATGCTGGGAGGCTGGTAAGGGCAGAGAATTACCAGAGGAGTGTTAATTGCTTTTGCCAGCTCTCAGTGAATCTGGGTGGGAAAAGTTAGCATCTGTACTACCACCAAAAAAGCTCTTCACTTTTTTTTTTCTAAATGGATTCAGCACCCACCACCCCGAGCTCTTTGAGGGAGGTGATTTGCATAGGAAGCAAACTTTCCCTTTTGGGGCCAGGGCGAGGGGTTTAGAACTTTCTGTCCGTTTCCTGCCGCCTCGGGAGGTGGTGCAGAGCCCCCCCTGCCCCCCCAACAGACGGGCGCCAGGACCCTCTGCTGATTGCTCCCTAAGCAAGCGTGGGTGGCAAGTTGCTGTGAGTGCGGAAAAGCCCATTTAGACAAGCAAGTGCGGTGTGTGTTTTCAATGAATTGCCCTTGCCTTGCTGGACATTGGGGCCGAGGCTGAGTTTTTGTTCGGTTCTGCAAACCTGAACATAAAAAGAATGGGAGCGACCCCATTCTTTTTATGCCGAGCAGTCGGATGGGTGGGGGAGAAGGAGCAAGAAGCCCAAATGGAAAGGATCTAAAAGGAAAAAGAGGAGCGCAAAACAATTTTGACAAAGGTCCTTAGCTGGAACAAAGAAGTCATTTGATCCTGTGCAGGGCCACCTGTCCTCTCCTTGGTGGTGTCTGAGCTCAGTTTTCAGAATCCCTGTTCCCACACAATCCCTGTGGGATGGTGGCACTCCCGGAGCCTGATGCCAGAGGCATGCTGTCCATCTTGGCATGATTTCCCCCATGCCTGGCGCGTCGTGGCATTCGAGTGAATTGGAATTCAGCCCGGTATTGAAGTTTTAAGGGTACCCATGTAATAACTCCTTTGTCATTCAGTGACTGAATGACTTTTTAACCCTCTGACTGTGTGTCTTGTAATTTTTTGGCCTGTTCCGAGGGGGTGGGGGGCTGTGGGTAGGCGGAAGGAGGGGAGAGGGGGAGAGTCATTGCTCATCCAAAGAATAGGGGGCAGTCCAGCGTTTCAAGCATCTCACACCTTGTTCCACAGCAGCTGTGGAGGGGATGAGGTGGTGGAGTTACTGGTGTGGATTAAGCCTAACTTTATTTGAGTTTCTCTTGGGGCAAACTGCTGCGTCCAGGCTGGGTGAATCGCACCCACCAGCCGATCTGCCACCCCAGCCCGGCAGCCCCGGCCGGATTCGCAGTGTTAACTACCAAACAGGTCCGTGTGTCATCAACTCGGCAAAGAAATCCAATCTCCTCTCCGAGGAATGATCCGTCCCCAGGGCTGCACAATGCGGAACAATGGTGTGGCAGCCAAGAGACCCCTGCCACGTACTAGGTGTATCAGGTAGCCAGGAGCCGCCAGCAGAATGAGAAAGCTGCCTGCCTGGAGAGGAGATTCAGAGGGGTTTTGCTCTCTGCCAGGGTGGCAGGAGAAAAAAGAAGAAACGCATGGAAGGTTAATATTATTTGAGGGTTCCTAAGGTCACGCTGAGTGAGGACAAAAGAAAAGTGTAAACCTGATTTGCCTTTATCAGGTAGTAATTTCAAAGCGTGTGCCAATCTTTCTCCGTACTCTGATCATAAATGGGAAACTTTCCTGAAACTTCCTTGAGAAGGAATTTGCTCTGTTCCCAGGCGAAAGGAAAGGCATGGCCACCTGTTGGGGAGGACCAGCCAAGAACAACAGGTTTGCCTGTGGCATTCTTGCAACTGCGCATATCCTCCCCAAATAGCGCACCGCTCATTGTCCCTGTGCAGAAGAACAAATAATTCTGTCTCAAGCTAGAAAGAAAGAAGAGCAGCTTCTCCAGACAAAACTGCCTACCAGACCTATTTTGCGTTTTTAATATCCTGATGACTTCCCAAAGCACTCCAAGGGAAGAAGGCGCACACTCTTATCTGCGATAGACTAAGACAGATCATCGCCTTTTGCCTTAGAGTGTGAAGGGGGAAAAGGAGGTAGTTAGCCAGAGCTTTAAGCAGCTGCTCAATTCCTGCAAGGCTAGCATGGTGCTATTACAAGGAAGCTGTGACTGGCCTGTTTTGCATTCTTCGGATTGGAATTAAAATGCCCAAGGACATCTGGTTTAATAATGAATGTCTCTGTATTAATCTTTCCTTTGAGGATTAGAAAGTCCTTTAGGAACCATGAGCTGTTTATTTTCTGTCACATCCCCAGGAGAGAACGAGGTGGCAGTTTGATCCTCATTGAGCAAATGGTGAGGTGAAGGCAGAGAACGGGCCAAGTATAAAGATAGGCAGCAGCTTAGGTGCAATTCTGAGGAGGATTCCTACCCACTCCCAAAGGCAGGCTACCTGTGCGCCCGAGGCTTGGAATTCGAAGTGATAGGGCTTAAAACAGGACTCCCCTACAGCATCCCTTTTTCTTACGATTCTGTAACCAACACGTTAGTATCCCAAGTATGTTTTACGGTTTCCTCCATTTGAAAGTCAAGCCTATAAAAGTTGAAAAGGCATTTCTGTTCTCATTTGTCCCAACCTTGAGATAGAAAGATACTGTACCCAGCCGGAATTTAAAATAGGTATCTGAGAAATGTTCCCTTTCGACAGCTGTTTCAAGTTTTTGCACATGGTTTGGAGGTCGGTGTGGAGGTCCAGCGTCTTCAGATGTTCGTGTCTTCCCTGCTATCTCTCCTTTGCAGGGAATGTTAGAATCACAAGACTTGCTGTCAGATTCAAGATTCTTATTGGTCATTTTGAAATATTCAAGTTGGCTTTTCCTTGCCATTCGTTATGACGTGCGTTCTTAGTTTGCTTGGCTGGGGACCGCATAGGCTGTGGGCAAATCCTTTAACTGGTAGGTGCATGTTATCCGCAGACATTCCAGCAAGTTTTAAGGCTAAGTGTGTATGTGGATGTCTCCTGGCTTTGATCCCTTGTGTGGTAAATAGACATCCAAGGTAGCTATGGCAACCTGGACTGCACAGTGTTTCGTGGAGTAGGGGAGGGATTTGGTCACTGGACAAAGAGTAATTTGATTAGAAAAAGGTGGGGCCGATAAGGACATTTTTAACCCGCATGATCTGAGGATCCCAGTTCATCCGAATCATTTGGATTTTTCTCGATAAGGCAAAGAGAATCCATGGTTAGCCACGACCAGTGTATTTTGCAGATGAAATTTAAATGCTTTTCAGTCAAACGGTGGCTACTTCCAAAAAGCAACTTATGAAACGAAAGGGAAAGCCAACACATGATCAATCTCCCTGTTACACTTAGTGTGAATGTTTGCATTTTCAGAACTTGGTGGGATTTTAAAAAGAAAGACCCCAATCTGATTGGGCGCTGTGCATTTCAGCTAGCCACCTGCAGAGGTCAGGCTTGAAGTGTCTATGATGGAAGGCTGGGCAGCGGCCGCCGCTGCTGGGAGCCGGATCGGAGGCCGGGAGAATTGCTCTGCTTACTTGGAACAATTAGTTAGCGATTCTTTAATCTTGTGACCAAAGCCACGATGAAAATGAGTTCATTCAAGGAAGAGAATATCAGATACGCTGTGATTAAAGAAAGGGCTACAAAGCCGGGTCAAACAGGAATCTAATATCCCATTTAGAAATGGGACAGTTTTATCAACATGATTCTTTCTGGCTCATTATCAACTCCTTTTATTTCACATGAAACTCATCTCGGGGGTTTTGTTCTAGAAGGTTGCTTACCTAGTTTTATAAGCTGGCATGTTCTAGAAATTTCTTTAAATGAAAGGACAAAATATTAGGGACCCTTCTGGATCCACAAGACCTTTTTTCCCCCCTCCTGGAGGAAAATACCACACAGATTAGGATGGTTAATGGCCTCCAGAAAGGTCAGAAAATTGAGGCACTGAAAAAAAAAATGTTGAGAGAGGACTTTCCTAGAATAAAACAAAACAAAGCAAACAAACAAAACTAAGAACTTACCTGCTTTGTGCTATAAAAGAAGTTTTGGCTTAAAAAGGCAAACAAACAAACAAAAAGAGATGTACTGATCATTTGTAATGCAAATGGATTTGAAGGTTTTATATACAGTCAACTGTTTATGATGAGTATAATAGAGAGGCTGTCCTTCATCCCTTACATTATTCAAGGACATTTGCTGAGTACTTACAGAAGGAATATATCCAGTAGTCCGTTCATTTAAGGTTTTTTAAATGGTTATTATATGCCTTTTTGGGCTACAGACATGATTTTAATATGATCCCTGCCCTCAAAAGACTTTTGATCTGATATATAGTTTATTGTGCCTGAAGCACAATGTAAGTTATTCATGGGCAGAATGCCTGCTTATTAATAACTACATTTGTATGGATAAGAATCTACTTGATAAATTGGTAGCCAAAGCTTTCTTGACCTTAGGAGACTTGACAAATGATTTGTATTTGTGAAGTTTAGTGAATTTTTAGCTACATATCCATTTGTAGAAAGTTATGAGTTCCTAGTTAAAATACATTTATCATAATTATTAAGTAGTAATATAACCAATTTTTATTTTTTTAATTTATTTCTTTTTTTTTAAGATTTTATTTATTTATTTGACAGAGAGAGAGAGAGAGCACAAGCAGAGGGAAAGGCAGAGGGAGAGGGAGAAGCAGACTCCCCGCTGAGCAGGGAGCCCGATGCGGGGCTCGGTCCCAGGCCCCTGGGATCATGACCTGAGCCGAAGGCAGACGCTTAACTGACCGAGCCACCCAGGGGACCCTAACCAATTTTTATCAATAGAGAAAATTAACTCCAAAGCAGTCCCCAATCCAGGAAGGCTTTATGCTCTAAGAGTTTGTTGTTTGAAACCCAGGAGGTTTTCCAATGAGAAATGATTCCATTTCCAGAACTCACTATCTTAAAAAATAACCAATCTGATTAATGTCAGATTCAGTTCTGAGTTTTGAGGACATGCCTCCATGTTACACAGGATGGGACCACAGAAGGAGAAAGAGTTACCATACTTTGGGTAATAGGCCAGTCTTGGCAATATCTGAAGTAGGAAAAGTTTACACTAGTTCGCACCTTTCTTTCTCCATCCTTCTGATACCTTCTGGGTCTCACTGGGACTCCCTATCCAAATATACAGTGAGTTGAGTTTCTGTAATTGCCCAGTTTTCCCTCCTGCCCTACCCCACCTCCAAACCACACTCCTACTTCCTCTAGACAATGGTCTCTGGCAGGTGTTGGGGGAGAAGCAATATGTATGAGCTGAAGCTCATGACGCTTAGCCCTTCAAACCTCAGGATGAATCCTACCTTGGAGAAAAAGCAGGCGGTAGAGCCTGGATCTGCAAAAATCGGGATTGCCCTTTCCGGGACATTTGTGGGCAGGGTCATGCCTCTGGCAGATGGGACTGGCCGGTATGTCCACCCGTGGGTCCGACCTCTTCACTTGTTCTTTTCTTGGCATCCTGCCTCAACTTGGGGACTCACCGAGTCTTTGTGAGTGACAGCCAGGAAAGCACAAGGGGCCAATTGGGGGGAGTGATGGTACTTGTGGTTTTGGGTTGTTTGTAAGGATGCTCTTCATAAGCTGAGCGCTGTCTATTGGATTAGAATGAATGGAAAGAAAAAAGCTGGCGCTTCCTCTTATCCACACACGTATTGGAAATGGTACGTATATTTCCAGTTAATCATTTGTCTGCCTATCTTGGGACTGAGTTATTCAAGAGCAAGAGTTACATCTTAATTACCTTTAAATCCCCGGGCCCAGGCACAGTGCCTGGCACACAAGAAGAATCATTACATATTTTATGGGCGCACGCTAGATGAATTTTAGCAGGAAAGAGCATTTTCCAGGAAGCATTTTCTTTTTTAAAAATTTTTTTTATTTCTTTAAAATATTTTATTTACTTACTTGACAGAGAGAGACACAGCGAGAGAGGGAACACAAGCAGGGGGAGTGGGAGAGGGAGAAGCAGGCATCCCGCCGAGCAGGGACCCGGGAAGCATTTTCAAGAGGAAGAAAGGGTGTTAGAAAGGTTGGGGAATAGCAAGGACTGAATGGATTGACATTAGAGAAAAACCAGAGGAGTTCGCTGTTACTTGACCATGTAGCCCGTGTGGTTGCGTTCTGGGTGTAGACAGAGCCGGGAACGTGGCAGGCAGCGTAGCTTATCCCCTCCCTGATGGGGCTGCAGAACTGCTTACGAAATGGGATGTGTCCTCTCATAGCTCAAAGCCTAAAAGCAACGATGGAATCTCCTTCTTGCTCTCATTGAGCCCAACCTGGCGTGTTAGGCCTTTGGCCCATGTGCAGTTGGTTTATTTTGCCAGGTGAGGGGCATGCCCAAGGTCTCTCAGCAACCGGGAGAATGTTTCTGAGAGAAGACCGAAGTCTTCTGCTCTATTCTGCGCATATGGGAGCCACATTTTCTCTACGAAATTCAAGACATATGCTGGACAAAGGATTTTCACTGCTTCTGGGTGTGACAGACTGAGAGTTATGGTTAAAATGATGAAATAGAAATTTCTGAGACATTTACTGGTTTATGGAGACAACGGGATGAATACATTTTCAAAGGGCCCACGCAGTAGACTGTGTTGTCTGTCATATGTCAAGTGGCCGAGTGTGGCTTTAGTTGTATGTATTTTGAAGTGGCCTTCCCCAAAAATTCAGAGGAAAGGAGCTGTTTGTGGACAAGCGCCGTTTGTTGAATGCCCTGCTCAGTTGCCAATACCTAGATGAATGGCCAGATAAAGAAACAGAGAAATGGAAAGCATCCCCAAATACTAGAAATCTATTTATTTAGGAGACACGAAGAGCACTGGTTAAAAGCGTAGCATGTGTGGGTTGAAATTTTCACTCGGAGGGATGCTTTACCCTCCATCAGGGAGCAAAGGTATGAGCAAGTTTACTTCTAGAACCTGAGTCTTCTCGACTCCCCATCTTACTGCCTTTTGACTACATACACCACATGCCTTCTGATAAGATATAATTTGGGTGTTTGGGGATCACGGTCTAATTTTTTTTTTTTTTTACGGTCTAATTTAATGTGCTAATAAATGCCAAGACGGTTCCAGTGGGTCGATGGTTTCTGGCGAGTCAAGAATCAGGAAGGACTGTACCCCTTTAGGAGCAAATACTGTCTGAAAAATTCAAATGGTCACATAGCCTTACCTTTGGATTTTGTGCTACTTTTGTCTACATATTCTTTGCTCTGATTTTAGATAAGTGGGAACATGTCAGAGAGTAAAACCTTTAGAGGATTATGTTTACACAGAAGAAAGTTGTAGGAGTGAGGGGAGTCCTTTTTTCTGCGAATTAATCAGGGTTGCTTTGTGGAAATAGTGCAGGAAAATGAAATGGAGCAAATAGAAGGGTGAAGCAAGGATGAGTCCTTCTACTCAGCATCTGGGGAAAGCAGGATAGAAAAATTGGCTACTCACTGAGGGACTCAGTGGAGGTTTTTTCCATTGGTCAAGGTTTAAAGAGGATTTCTAAAGAGATATGGATGCTGCTGCCCTTTCTATGTGGCTCTGAGTGAAAGAAGGAATAAGAGTCATGAGAACTGAGTGAGAGACATTTCTGAGTGTAGAAGAACCGTGATAGGAGACTATTAAATAATGAATATTTAGTGATCAGTGCTTCTCAGCCTGGAGGAGACACTTCCTGAATATTTTTAACATTTCCCCTTTCTAACATTTCAGCTGTCAGAATGGAATAGTTCACATGTAAACTACATTGTTTTGGTTTAACTAACAAAGAGTGATAAGACATAAATTGTTTGGGACAGCCCCGAACATTGATAACAGAAGACATTAATGCCTGCAGACACAGCCTACATGGTAAAATTCTGGGAGCAAAAATGCTTATTATGTTAGGCCAACATGCTTTGACCTAGTTTTGCTTTGCTGCTTGGAAATTATGTCAGTATTAGTTACATCATCCCCGCGGATGAGCAATTTCACATTCTTGTTTATTTCAGCAGCTTTTTATTCGTTTTGTAGATTTAGTTCTGACCTCCAAGAAGCCAAACTAATCCTCATTGACTTGCAGTTTCCTTTTGAAATGAGTCTTCTGCATGATAAAGAGAGAATTTTATGTATTAACAAAACAATCTAAGATGCAGTCTTCAAAGACATTCATTTCTCCTTGATCAAGAGCCACTGCCCTCTTGAAGGCTCCAAAGGCCAGCCAGTTTTCTGCTGATCAGAATTAGTCTCCCTTTCTTTGTCCTTTGGGGATGGAATAGATTACTGTGCCTAAGACTGCCATAGTGGAATAACAAAAACATTACAGAAGACAAAGCGCTTGATGGGACATTGCCCAGCCCATCATCATTAAGTTTGCCCATTGCATATTTCTACTTTCTTTATCCAGTAGAAACTGGCCTGGCATATTTTTCCTATTTAACATTTTTATGGGATAATTTTCAAAATGAATTATTTCCTCCGTTGATTTCAAACACATTTTTTTCCCTGCCATTTAATACTTTATATCACTAGGGGAAAGAACCACTTAATTCTTTCATACATTTATGAATTCAAATCTTCAAAGAGTGTGAGTTCTTCCAGTGATCAACTTACATCAAATTTACAAGTATAATTTGCTACCAAAAGACCTTGAACGGTTTTTGGTGCACATGTTTTGGCATTCCTTATTAACAAATGTAATCAGGCAAAAGCCCACAAGAATATGTATTCATGGTTCCTCTTCAAAAAGCCACCGACAGTAAGCTCTTGTTTTCTAATTAAATCCCTTTGTTGTTAGCTCCCCTGCAAATCCTGTCTGAATGCAGAAAACCCAAGAAGGGAGCGTCCCCTTCAAAGCACTACCAAACCTACCGAATTTTAGCCAGGTAAACTGCTGATTAGCTGTGGATCATTCAAAGAAACAGTCTGAAAGTCACTGGCCTAGGCCCAAGTCCTACCTGTGATTCCCGGGTGGGGGTGGGGGGCGGGCTTCGGACGTTGTTTGAAACCATCAACTCAGAATATCAGAGTATCTGTCTTATCCTTATGTTACTTTAAATCCTGGCATCTTGAAGAAGAACTTCGTTGGAGGATTCCTGAAGTCCCTAATGGGTATATAAACATTGTCATTCCTAAGCTGCCCGAAGATGGGAAGCACAATGTCTCTGAGCGCGATACCCATTTCTTGGGATTGATGGTAGACTCCCAGCATTTTTTCTGATTCTCGTAGGCAGACACGGGTATTTTTCCCTCCTCTTACATAAATCGAGGCCTTTCCCATACGCTACTTGCACCCTTTTATCCCCTGCTTTACCCTGGAGATCTTTCCATAACGGTGCGCAGAGCTTCCCTCCTTTTCTTGAACAACTGCGTAGCCTTCCATCTTGACAACGTACCATAATTTATTTGACCCTTTCCCTACTGATCACGTGGGTTATAGCCCATCTTTTGCTATTAAAACGCTGTACATAGAAAAGCCTTGAACATTCATCAGTTTGTGGGGGGCAGGCGTGCCTGTATTATGATTCCTCAGAAGTGGGATTGCTGGGTCCAAGGGTGCCTCTGCGGTTTCTGATTTTGGTAAATAAGTAAACTTGCCTCCCCAGTGTGTGCGAGTGCTTCTCTAGAGCTTCGCCAAGAGAGTGCATTGTCCAACTTCTACATCTTTGCCTACTTGATACATGAGGAGAGGGATCGCTGTGTAGCTTTCCATTTCTCTTCTGAATGATGTTGAGCGTCTTTGCATGTATTTGACAGCCCTTAGCATTTCGTGTGCAGCGTCTGTTCGCATCCTTCATTTTGGATTGTTCTTGATATTCATTTTTTAGTCCATCTGTCTTTATAATAACCATTCACCGGAGGGATACATCTTGTTGACTGTCCCCAAGTATGTTGGAAATCATCCGAAGGGGACTCCTGTCATAAAGTAGCTAATTTCTAAAGATTTTATATGAATGAAGGCAGAGCTGGCTCCCAGCAGACACTCATGCCAGAGTCCAGATTTCTGGGCCTGTTTATCACTCTGTCTTCTGCTCTCTAGCCAGCAATGTCAAATGCCTGAGCTTTATAAAACACAAATAACCGGGGTGCCTGGGTGGCTCAGTCGTTAAGCGTCTGCCTTCGGCTCAGGTTATGATCCCAGGGTCCTGAGCCCCAGGTCAGGCTCCCTGCTCAGCGGGAGGCCTGCTTCTCCCTCTCCCTCTCCTCCCCCTGCTTCTGTTTCCTCTCTCGCTGTGTCTCTCTCTGTCAAATAAATAAATAAAATCTTAAAAAAAAAATAAGACACAAATAACCTCCGAAGTGTTGAAAGCTTGCTACTGAAGGTCTAATTCTGGGAGGACGCTCATGTTGTTAGTACTCAGTTTGTTGGAATTATGACCATTTTCCAAGGAAGTAAGAGGTTCCACTTTAAATACTCAAGACCCTGGAAAAGTCTTTAAGGCAGTAGTCTCCACTTTTCCTCTGAAATAGCAGGTGTCGGGGCACATCAATTATAAGAGTGGTTTTTAATATTTCTGCCCCTTGGGGTGGTTCTGTATCTGCCTTCATGAAGACTGGGCTCCAACCAGAAGGGAAGAGTTGCATGGGTCTGAAGTGTCAGTGTATAGTCTTTCTTCTAATACGGAAAACCATTCAGTGCTTATAAATAGGCACAGCAAGTACTTACCATTTTATGGGAATGATCCAGCTACTTAATCATGATGATTGCGGTTACCTCCCCAGTAAAATGGAAATAATGGTCACATTACCTCTCTTACAGGGTTATTATGAAGATTAAGTGAGTTAGTATTTGTCTCTCACTTAGAATAACACCTCATACAGAGTACATACTCTGTGTGTGTTAAGTAAGTTAGAGAGTGGTGGTTGTCAAGACTTGTGCAGGGTGTGAGGCTTTGCCCTACTTGCTGGCTAACGCGTTAGCCTGCCACTGTTTTCTTGGCTGTTGGCAGAAGACACGAGACACCTGGGTCAGAGACAAAGGTCTTTATCACTCACTGCCCAGCAAGCGGCATGAGCTTCAGGTTCACGCTAGGTCTCCTTGCCAGCCCCAAGCCCCGCAGGGTAGCCCAGAGCAGCCCCTGCTGGATGCTGTGTAGGTGGTAGGTAGATTTGCCCTGCGGGTGTGGATCCTGAGCTGAGCGAACCTGAATCTCTTAAAATGGACAGTGAGTACAGCTATCCATTGCTCTCTGAGGAGACACAGTATGGTTCCCTAGACAAAAAGGTAGACTGAACAAAGGCCACTGGTGCTGGTGCCTCTGCTCATAGACGTGCGAGGTGCAAGGGCTCCATGGACAGTCTCCTGCGGTGGTAGTAGTCCCGTGACCTGTCTTTGCACCTTCGCTCCTCAGAACCCTAAGACTTCCGCAGAGATGCTTGGGCTGGGAGGAGAGCGGTTTTGCCCGGACACAGCAAGAGGAAAGAGAGGAGGGAGTGAGAGCCGTCCTCTGGTTCCCTGCCGTTCCAACAAGAAAAGCTCAGGTGTTTTCTTCTGTTTTTCTGCTCTTCCAAAACGTTGGGCTTCTGATTACGATTTCATTTGAACCAAGGCATCTTTCTTTTAAAAACGAAAAACAAGGGGCGCCTGGGTGGCTCAGTTGGTTAAGTGACTGCCTTCGGCTCAGGTCGTGATCCTGGAGTCCCGGGATCGAGTCCCGCATCGGGCTCCCTGCTCAGCGGGGAGTCTGCTTCTCCCTCTGACCCTCCTCCCTCTCATGCTCTCTGTCTCTCATTCTCTCTCTCTCTCAAATAAATAAATAAAATCTTAAAAAAACAAAAACCAAACCAAAACAAACAAACAAAAAAACCCAAAAAACAAAAACAAAAACACGAAAACACCAGGTCTCGTACAACGATGTTTCACATTATTTTGACAGTGATAAAACTACTATTTAGTTAAGAGAATCACTCCAGGCAGTAGATTTGGAAGCACAATCTCGGAGACCCTTGGGTGAGGACCCCGATATGCCACTTGCTAGCTCTTTGACCTTGGGTTGATTTCCTTAAGCTTTCTAAACCGGTGCATGAAAATACTGTCACCAACTGATAGGGTTTATGGAATGAGTAAATGAAGAACTACATATGAAAAATGAAATATAAAGCGCTTAGAGTACTGGTTATATATCAAGCATATAAGAAATGTTAGGTTACCTTTCCTTTTTCTGGAAACAAGATTTCAGGGAAGTCTGGGTTTTACGGGCATTTCCACTTGTTAGCTTCTGAATGAATACACACCCACCCATACAGAGGCATGCATACACACACACACACACACACACACAGTGGAGTGATGTCCTACATGGGTGTAATAATCCCTGTAAAATGTGAGAAAACTGTAATTTGTTGCTAAAAAGTATACCTTTATAGGACAAGTTCTCCTTCTATGCTAAAACAATACCAAATCTCATTGATGGACATGATCACTTACCACTGGATTTCATGTGGCGAAGGAAAAATTCTTCTGACCCTTGTTGAAACCATAAGGAAGACTTTATTCAGGACTATCATGATAGCAACAGGGGAGAGAGATCTAACTCAACCCCCACAGCTAGAAATTTATAGCATGATGGAAACCTATTAAGAGGAGACATCAGGGTAGGGGGATTCTTATTAAACCAACTTAACAGGATTCTTCCTGAAGGCAGGCCAGGGTGACCAGATATCAAGAGTGGGGGGATTCTCGCTGAGCTGACCTAACAGGATTCTCGCTAACATTGGGCTGTGGGGGCCCAGCAAGGATAGAGGCACGGTCGAGGCCTAGTCAAGAGGAGGACTGAGGGAACCTGACTAAAGTTTGATTAAGGAAGGAGTCTTTGTCATATAACATAATCCAAGAAAGCATTCCTTCTTCATCTGTTTTATTCTTTACAGTGGTTCCGTGATTTTACAGTATTACACACCTTCTGTTTAAAACTCTACTCGGAACTGAAATTACAAGTATACTCGTGTTTATGTGTTTATGTCCTTCAAGCAAAAACAAAATGACTAAGCAGAGCAGTAAATACAAAAGATAGAATTGGTGAAGGATGTATTTTGGAGGTCCATAGGGTTGGCATACCGAGAGCTAAGAACTAACTGTGACCAACCCTAAACTGTGAATGTGGCCATTTGGATGCTCTTGTTTCCCAGGGCTCTGTTAGTGTAGAAATGTGCGTGTGTGTTTTTAAAGGTTTTATTTATTTATATGAGAAAGAGAGAGAGTGAGTGAGCATGAGCAGGGGGAGGGGGAGGGGCAGAGGGAAAGGGAGAAGCAGACTCCCCGCCAAGCAGGGAGCCTGACGTGGGGCTCGATCCCAGGACCTTGAGATCGTGACCTGAGCCGAAGGCAGATGCTTAACCAACCGAGCCACCCAGGCACCCTTAGAAATGTGGTTTTTAAAAAAATTTTCTGTTTTGAAATAATTATAGATCCTTCGGAAGTTGCAAAACAATGTATAAGGAGGTCCCATGTACCCTTCACCCACCCCTGTCCCCCTATCCTTAACTCCTGGCAACCAGTAATCTGTTCTCCATCTCTATAATTTCGTCACTTCAAGACTGTTATGTAAATGTAATCATACAGTATGTGACCTTTTGAGATTGGCATTTTTTACTCAGCATAATTGTCTGGAGGTTCGCCCAAGTTGTTGCATGTCTTGCCAGTTTGATCTTTTTCATTACTGAGTAGTACTCCATGGTATGGATGCACCACAGTTTAACCGTGCACCTGTTGAAGGATTTTTGGGTTGCTTCCCGTTTGGGGCTATTACAGATAAATCTGCTGTGAACATCAGTGTACAGGATGTTGTGTGACCACAAATTTCCATTTCTTTGTGATGGAAAGTGTGGTTGCTGGGTCATGGGCTAAGTGCATGTTAAATTTTGTACTGCACCGCCAAACAGCTTCCCAGGGTGGCCGAACCACCGTACGTTCCCACCGGCGATGCGTCAGTGGTCCAGTCTCTCTGCATCCTCCCCAGCATCGGTGGTGTCCCTGTTTTTATTTTGGCCATTCTGGCAGGTATGCAGTGGTATCTCATTCATATTGGTTTTTAAAAGGTGAAGAAATAATTCATAATCCAATGAGGCTGTATTCAGTACCTCCCCGGTAAAATTCTCACACCCACATGGGCCTATCTTGGTGCACGGCTGAATTGTCAAATTTCCCCGTGATTGCTGCCCTTTAGCTGAGCCCTGGCTAAAATACTGAGAAGCAATCAAGGAGCAGTGTTGTGTAAAATAGATCTTTCAACGTTAGATTGGCCTTCGATTTATACTCTGAGAAACCCAGAATTGATACTCCTCGAGACACCACAGACCCACACTTCATGCATATTTACTTTGGGGAATAGATACATTTAATCTCGGGTGAAGAATTGCCGACTATTTAAATGTTCTTTCTCTTCCCCCAAACATAGTCCCTTGCCTTTGCACTTGCAAGAGTTAAACAGAGGCGTGATCCAGCTCCGTCGTCAATATACGCGCAGGTGGTGTATAAACACAACACACCTTCCCAGGCTCTGTGGACTTGCATCCTGAATATTCCCCGATACCCAATCTAGATTCTTCCAGGTCAGGGTTCCTCAGCCTTGGCACTATTGACATCCGAGGTTAGATAGTTCTTTGTGGGGGTCTTCCGTGCCTCAGTAGGATGTTGAGACTCCAGTAGCAACCCCTGCACCCGCCCAAGATCTGACAACCAAAAATGTCTCCAGACATGCCAAATGTCCACTGGGGGCAAAATCCACCCCCCCCCCCCATTTGAGAATTACTGGTCCAGGTAGATGAGAAGGAGAATGTCAGCCTTCAGGTCAGCTCACTGGGTTGCAGGCACTTGTTGAGCATCCCCTTCCCATGAGGCAGGTTTGGGTGCCTGCCTGACTGGTCACTTCTGATAAGTACCGATGTCTTTAAATTCACTTCTGCACCTTATGGCTGAAAATTAGTGGTTAGTGGAGGAAGATGTCAGCCTGTTACGGAGCTTATATGAATTGAGGACACATAATTAAAAACAAAACCACGCAAGCGTGGTTTTAGTTTACTTTGTATTGATAGTTTATCACCTAATGTTAGGTATCATGATTATTTCAACAGATATAAAATTGAATAAATAATAAAATATCTTTATAAAATGAGGTAAATCTATATGTGCATAGAGAGTTTCATAGAGAAATTGTCACAATCCTGGACATTCCTCTGATTTAACTTGTTTCACTGAATTCTCTAATGGTAGAGGTTTTAAGACATTTAAAGAACTCCAAAACAGGCAAGAGAAAATACAGTCGGTTTTTAAAATTTAAATTATATGATAAGAATCATTACTTTATTATCTAAAATACATTTTTTTACCTTAAATTATATTTACAGGGTAAAAATAATATATTTTATATTTATTTTAATATGTAAATGTATTTTTCTATTTTAGAATTAAAATAGGGTGAAAATAATTATTGTTTGAAATACTGTAAGTAGTATCTTACTGCTTTAAGAGTTAAAATATGTATTTGATATTTACATCCCAATTACAGGTTACCAGAGAAAAGCATAAACTATAACCTCACGTGAAAATGACATATTACTGTATCAGTTATACAATTAATTTTATTTTATTTTTTTAAAGATTTTATTTATTTATTTGAGAGAGAGAGAATGAGAGAGAGCACATGAGAGGGGGGAGGGTCAGACGGAGAAGCAGACTCCCCGCCGAGCAGGGAGCCCGATGCGGGACTCGATCCCGGGACTCCAGGATCATGACCTGAGCCGAAGGCAGTCGCTTAACCAACTGAGCCACCCAGGCGCCCCAGTTATACAATTTAAATTCCACTTTTATTTGTCACCCTTTCCTCGTGTTATTAGCAACAGAATGTAAATTGTTACAGTGAGCTCAAAAATTTGGACAATAGTTATCATTAATTCACAGCCATTATGGCCTTGCCTGTAAGTTATGCCATTGAGTGGTATTGTACTACAAATCCCCCGGGAATGCTGAGCCAGTGTAGAATGAAGCCTTTCTTTCTCAGGAATAGAGATTTATAAACTGCCTGGAGGTATAGCTATTTCTAGATGAAGGTGTGGCCTGAAGTGTTTTTGTTCTTTTCTATGCGCCTGTGATCCCAGCACACTAAACTCAAGTGACGCTTAAATACCGCAAAGGCTCTTGGGAGTGTATGAGTTTTAATAAGACAGTTTGCCAAGAAAAAAAAAATAGACTGAGATACAGATCAACTCCCCAAATAATAGAATAACATTTGTGAATGTATTCGTTTCAGTATGACAAATAGTACTCAGAAATATTGAAAATGCTTGAGTCTGTTTAAAAAGTGCCCAAAAGGATTTGTAGATTATGTTGAGAAAAGGCTTTGGAGAAAGAAATATTGTATCTCTGTGAGCCAAGAGAATGATCTTCCCTTGTTTATAGGATTATATAAGAGGAGTTTTTGCTTCTAACATGCGAATACACATTTCTTCATAGGCTAAAATCGCCCTTCATGTAGGAGATGATACTGGTTATCTTAATTTAGTATTCTTCCAGAAAGTCTTTCCGAAGTTAGAGCATTATAACTTTATTTAAGATCTGTCTTCTTGGGGTGCCTGGGTGGCTCAGTCGGTGAAGTGTCTGCCTTCCGCTCAGGTCATGATCTCGGGGTCCTGGGATGGAGCCCCATGTCGGGCTCCCTGCTCGTCGGGGAGTCTGCTTCTCCCTCTCCCTCTGCCCCTCTGCCCTGCTCATGCTTTCTCTCTCTCTCTCTCAAGTAAATAAATAAAATCTTTAAAAAAAAATAAGATCTGTCTTCTAGGAACATCACACACTTTTGTGTTATTTGCACAGTCCTTATGAGCAGAGTAAGAGGTTCATTTATTTTTGGAGCTATATAGCAAAGGGGTGCTAGACCTCAAAGTAACATACCTCTAATTTCCAGTACTGCCTGACAAAGCTCTGTTTTAAAGGTACAATGTAGGGGACAAATTGAATAGTGTCACCTTGGTCCCTAGTTGTGCTCATCTTTGCCTTCCCTTATTCCTTCCTATGCAAGGAACTTATGAGGTGACTTTTTAGGGTTACAGTATCTTCTTAAAAATTGGGATTGATTTGCTCAGGTTTTAACAGCCGCTGAATGTTCCCTGAAATCCATAAAATGCCAGTAAAGGAAGAAAGACTTCAATTTTTTGGCAGTTCTTTAAATTCTAATTCTTTAAAAAGCAATTCTTTGAATAAGTCCTTGAAACCTGTACAGTGGAGGGTCTGAATTTTCCTCAATGCCTAGCACAAAACTTACTTACCAATCTGGTAAACGTATGGATTACTGAATTAACGGAAAGCGAAATTTCTTAAATGTAACATATTGGTTATTTGGGATAAAATGTCATCTCCACATAATAGAACATCATAATTGAAGCTTTAGGGATTTTCAGATAGTCTAGCTGCTACTAAATCGCATTGGAGCCCCTGAAGTTGTAATATGATAAGAAAGCAGTATTCCGGGCGCCTGGGTGGCTCAGTCGTTAAGCGTCTGCCTTCGGCTCAGGTCATGATCCCAGGGTCCTGGGATCGAGTCCCACATCGGGCTCCCTGCTCTGTGGGAAGCCTGCTTCTCCCTCTCCCACTCCCCCTGCTTGTGTTCCTGCTCTCGCTATGTCTCTCTCTGTCAAAAAAATAAATAGAATCTAAAAAAAAAAAAAAAAGAAAGCAGTATTCCATATAAGAAAAAATTTGTCAGTCTTAAAAAAGTGTTTATAGCAGAGACAATTCATGTTTTTTCCCCTTCTAAAAAATTTTTTTACTTTGAATCAGTGTAATTTCAAGAAATGCAATGTCATTTCAAGAAGTGAAGACTATTTCTCATTAGTTCCAGCCTAAAGCAACAGAGTGCTTCGAGATTTTAATAAATTATTGTGTTCTTCATAATTAATGTCAAGGTAGAGTCCTCCCTATGGGTCATGATTTTCTTGTAAAAAACACATACTGCCTTGTGTTTTTAAATTTCAAATTTTCTCCTGGAGCTCTTGTCTACTGATCATGTTAAGAATCTATATCTATTTTAAGAAAGAATCCATATATACAGAGTAAGTATTTACCATTCAAATGATAGGTATGACTATGTAGTTTCTCTTTTTCGTTCCAAAAGGCTACTTTTGGCCTTTTGCCCAAACATCTTTTTTTTTTTTTTTTTTTTTTTAAACAAAAGGATATAATAGTAAATATCTGGACAGGTTAAAAGTCTCTAACATTTACCTGTAAATGTTAACTAATGCTTTCCTTTCTGTTTGCTAAATTGCTGCATCAGGGCTTTAACAATGATGTTTCCATTGCCACTGAGGCATCATCCTCGTTATTTTCAAAAGCACCACCCCAGTCTTTGGGGTTGAGCCATCATGGTGGTTTTAAACTAAACCTCCCCTCCAGCTGGACTCCTTACCCACCACCCTTGGCACAGACTTTCATCCCTGGGAGTTAAAGGTCTTCGGTTCATTTCTTCGCACCTCGTCCCGTTTACATTTGTGTAATGTCACTAGCACACCTGGAACGCTAGCCCAGTAGCATTCTCCCAGGAGAATCCCCGCCCAATCTGGGGACATCGTTCGCAGGTACGGTTTGTCCTCACGTGAAATCTCTGTCTCCCTATTGCTTGTCCCCATGTTTGGCCCCCTCTACACAGCACAGAACACGTGCAGTTACTCTGTTCTCTGACAGCACTTCAAAGACAAAGCTAACAGGGCCTTCTGGGGGCATTTTTCCAGGTTAAATATGCCCAGATGTGTGTTTTTTTTTTTTTAATCCTTTCCTCTTTTTTTTTTTTTTTTAAAGATTTTATTTATTTATTTGCGAGAGAGAGAATGAGAGACAGAGAGCACGAGAGGGAGGAGGGTCAGAGGGAGAAGCAGACTCCCCGCCGAGCAGGGAGCCCGATGCGGGACTCGATCCAGGGACTCCAGGATCATGACCTGAGCCGAAGGCAGTCGCTTAACCAACTGAGCCACCCAGGCGCCCCGCCCAGATGTGTTTGATTTGGACTCTATCCTTTAGGATCAAGCAGTGTTAGTAAGTACAAATGTCCAACAGTTAAATGATCTGTCCGTGGGAGAGACTTGCCTGATTGGTGGAAAGAGATACCATCGGCCTCTGATACCCAGTGACCTGAAAGCCACTATTTTTAACTCTCGCTGCTTGGATTATACAGACTTCGCCTAGCGCACTTCTAGAATGGAAATTCTGAGTCTTTGCTAGTGAGCGAGCAATAACAGGATGGCGGGCATCTAGGAACTGAGAAAGAAAGTCATTCATGGCCAAGGTTTGAAGTTCGTTCTTTTGCTCGTCTGATACTCCACGGATATTCGTAGTTTCTTGGTGCGTGCTATAGGGCTCGACGTGATAATCAAAGAAAGGAGTCCTACGATGGAAGACAAGAAAATTGAGGGCGGGTAAGTAGGAAAAGAAGGGAATGAAGAATCAGGAGCTTTCTTCAGCTATCTGCAGAGTTGAAGGCAACTGAAATTATTTTGAACATCTTAAGAAATGACATCATCTTTACAGAAAAGACAAAGTGCTGGAAAATACATACAATGTGTTGGCAATAAGATGTTCAGGGGTTGACAGATCCAGCCAGGATCTAGGGAAAAGTAAGGTCATGAAGAACTAGATCTGGAAGTCAGGCCTGTCTCACCGCCTGTCTAGCACAGTACTGGGCAGGTACCAGGCGCTTTATAAATATTTGTTGTGTAAATGACAGAATGAGCATCTGGTGGCAGAGTGATACCCCGAGTGGCATTGCCGAGACTCCCCGGCATCCCCATGGATGGTTAGAATGGTTCGTGGGCTATTTTTTTTTTTTTAAATTTTTTTAAATTTTTTTTTTTTTTAAAGATTTTATTTATTTATTTATTTATTTGACACAGAGAGAGACACAGTGAGAGAGGGAACACAAGCAGCGGGAGTGGGAGAGGGAGAAGCAGGCTTCCCGCCGAGCAGGGAGCCCGATGTGGGACTCGATCCCAGGACCCCGGGATCATGACCTGAGCCGAAGGCAGACGC
>NC_058419.1:119233264-119372272 GCF_002201575.2 Neomonachus schauinslandi
TTTTTTTTAAAGATTTTATTTACTTATTTATTTGAGAGAGAGAGAGAAACCGCATGAGAGGGGAGATGGTCAGAGGGAGAAGCAGGCTTCCCGCCGAGCAGGGAGCCCGATGCGGGGCTCGATCCCAGGACTCTGGGATCATGACCTGAGCCGAAGGCAGTCGCTTAACCAACTGAGCCACCCAGGCGCCCTGTGGGCTATTTTTTATCATTTTGAAAAACTCAAAGGAAATTGTAGTCATTACTTTGAAATGACTATTTTAAAGTATCAGATACTTTAAAAAAAAAAGATTTAATATTTATGTGGGAGAGAGAGGGAGCATAAGCAGGGAGAGGAGAGGGGCAGAGGGAGAAGCAGACTCCCAGCTGAGCCGGGAGCCCGACGCGGGGCTCGATCCCAGGACTCTGGGATCATGACCTGAGCCGAAGGCAGACGCTTAACCAACTGAGCCACCCAGGCGCCCCTCATCAGATACTTCTAAACCTGGAAATTTGTGAAGTTAAAAGTGAAGAGGTTTTTAAAAACCATTGTGCTGGGCGCCTGGGTGGCTCAGTTGGTTAAGCGACTGCCTTCGGCTCAGGTCATGATCCTGGAGTCCTGGGATCGAGTCCCGCATCGGGCTCCCTGCTCGGCAGGGAGTCTGCTTCTCCCTCTGACCCTCCTCCCTCTCATGCTCTCTGTATCTCATTCTCTCTGTCTCAAATAAATAAATAAAATCTTTAAAAAAAAAAAAAAAAACCATTGTGCTAAGTGAGAGAAGACAGTCATAAAGGGCCACATATTGTGTGATCTATTTATATGAAAGGTCCAGAATAAACACATTTCACAGAAACAAAGTAGATTCGCGTTTGCCAGGAGTCAGGAGGAAGGGAGAATGGGGAGTGACTGCTAATGGGTACAAGGTTTCTTTGGGGGGGGTGGCGGTGATGAAAATGTTCTGGAATTAAATAGTGGTGATGGTGGCACACCTCTGTGAATACACTAAAAACCACTGAGTTGTACACTTTAACTGGTTGGGTTTTGGATATGTAAATTACATTTCAGTAAAACTGATTTTAAAAATGATAAGCACAGCACCCAGCCTCAAAAAAAAAAAAGAGGTCCTTCATGGTTAAAAGGTCAGGAACCACTTGCTAATTATTATGTAGATTTTATCTCGGATTAAAATACCCCTGTTCCATCTCTCTAAAGGGAACCAGCAGAATATTCCCACAACCAGAGAGAATGGAGGTGGGCTCTGCTATTGGTTACTTCCCTCTTTCTTCAACCCAATAATTGGGAAAAAGTGTGTGTATGTGTGTGTAAGTGTAATGGGGCAGTGTGCAGAGCTAGGTCATGAGACTTCCAAGATCTGTGGCCACATATAGCTAGACCACGGGTCAGCAAACTTGTTCATAAAGACCAGATAGTATTTTAGGCTTTCCAGGCCACCCAGTTTCTGTCAAAATGACTCAACTCAGCCATAAGCAATAGGTAGAAATGACTGGACACTGACATTTGAATTTCATATAATTTTCACATATCACAAAATATTATTCTTTTGATTTTTTTTCCCTCAAACCACTTAAAAATGTAAAAACCATTTATAGCTTGTGGGCTACACAAAACAGGCGGAGGGCTATAGTTTGTTGATCCCGGTGCTAGGCTAATGGTTTAGAAAGGTACTTGGCCTGTCTGTAGTTTGTTGTAAAGCATGTTAAATTCCTTACCCCAATGTACAATGTAAAGCGATAAATAATGCTGCATTATGTTTAAAGGCCAAGCTATTGAGAGACTAAATTGCACCAGTCCACTTTTTAGCAAATTCTGAAAAATCAGCTAATAGGATCTTTTCTTAAGAGTATTTAGAGTATAATAATGCTACCTTTTGTGGTTTTGAGATTTTTATTTTTAAGTCAGGGAATCTAGGGATATCTTGAACATAGGCCATTAAGAAGTCTGCCAAGGGGCGCCTGGGTGGCTCAGTTGGTTAAGCGACTGCCTTCGGCTCAGGTCATGATCCTGGAGTCCCTGGATCGAGTCCCGCATCGGGCTCCCTGCTGGGCAGGGAGTCTGCTTCTCCCTCTGACCCTCCTCCCTCTCATGCTCTCTGTATCTCATTCTCTCTGTCTCAAATAAAAAAAAAAAATCTTAAAAAAAAAAAAAAAAGAAGTCTGCCAAGGCTGTAGATTTAAAGCCCTGGGAATTCTTCATTGCCCCTGGCTGCTGTATTTTTAACAGCAAAGTTATTCATTAAGTTCACATTTTTAAAAAACTATCAACAATGCTGCTTTATACTTTATCTGCATTTGACACACTTCCAGAGAGATGATCTTTAATTTGACTGATGAGTGCATCCATTGTTACTTTCATGACAACTAATTTACAGAAAGAAAAGCTGTTCGGCAAGGGTGTCTCTTAGATCTGGAAGTAAATGTCCCCAACATTCCTATCCAGGAGGGAGCGGTTGGTGTTAGATGACTCGCACAGGATGCGACCACTAGGACATTGGAAATATTTCCCAGGTAATGAGCCAGAAATGCAAAAGGAGGAAAACAGTTGGCAATACATTGGCCATTTTATACCACACTTTTGGGACTTATTTTCTGATTTGAGCAGAAGCCAGAAGTTGAAGAACGTGGAGATTTGGCAGATGTCTGACCCACTGCCCCCGACCCCCAAACATCCCCTTCAGATCTGTAACGGAAGTATTTAGATCTATTCGTTTGAAGAAAAATGGAACCTATATTCACTTGGATCATAAATAAGAGAATTCAGGGGAAAAAATTCAAATGTCGAGCTCCCCACAGTTTTCAGCATAAACCTCAGTCTGGAACTGATTTGGGGGTGCATGGCTAAGTCAGGTGCCCACTGAGGCCACAGCAGACCCTGTGGCTATCCATGGTGAATTACACGTGGGCCCTGTCCTCAGGGGACTTATGCTTTAGTCCACTTTACAGAAAAACCAATAGAAATATCCTTACAGGTATGGCAACTGCCGAACCTTCTTCCTCATCCTAAAACTCTTTCCTTCTTCTTGGCCAGAGTAATGAATACGGACGGCATCCATGTGAAATGATTGTCTCCAAGTCACACGATACTCAATTTGTCCAGGCTAAAGTCTGCCTTTGGGAAGGTTAACTGTGGCTTTTTTCTTGTGATAAGAGATAAAGAGATAATTTACAAAGCTCCCTCCTGAAAAGTTGAAAGCATTTTATGCAAACTGTTACCTGAGTTCTCACGGTGACGTTTAAAGTGTTTGCAGTTTCTGTGATCCTGGGCTTTTTACCAGTTTTATTCCTACTTGCTGCTCTGTGAGGGAAATATCACTACTACTCTTTTCTAAATGAGGAAAAGGAGGCCTAGAGAGATGTAAAATATGTAGCAGGTACCGGAGATGACAAAATACTGGGAAAGCTTCAAGTTCAGCCCCATCTGATGCCTAATCTTCCTTCGCTTTGCACCTTAGCATATGACTTCGCAGTCACTGCTTCTATTTGCCCTACAGAAGAGTTAGGGAAATTTAGGCGTGGAAGGAGTTTTCGGACTTCCATTTATTTCCTTCCGTGATCCTTTGATCAGCCCATTATAGCAAAATTAAGGCCCTGGGGACCGTGAGAGGCTGATGCAACCTCCGGAGTTCTGAGCAGGTAGAAGACAGTCCGAGTGAGATGCATCAGCTGGATGCCTGAGCTGGAGAAGCTGCGAAGCACCAAGTAAACCAGGTGGCCAGAGGCACTGAGAACTTGATTATTAAGTGGAAGGTGATGAAAGTCCTCCTGAGGGACCATTGATCAGAGCAGGGGTCAAGAGCTAAGGCTTGACTGGCAGGATTGATCGTAGATTCTCAAAGGGTCGAGAGGGTGAGTGAGAGGCCCAAGATTGGAAGCTTTATTTGAACTGATTGTCACAGACGCAGGGTCTGTGACCTAGGAGACCCACATTGCCAGCATGTTCTGCACTGGTGTAATTGATAGGATTGTCAAGGAGAGAAAGGAAGACGGTGTATTCGTGACTATTGCTGTGTAACAAATCACCACAAACTTACAAGTTAAAACCATATCTGTTCATTAGCTCGTGGTTCTGTAGGTCCCAAGTCTGGGTGGCTCGTAGTCTTTTCTGCTCAGGGTCTCGCAAAACTGAGGTCAAGGTGTCGGGCAGGCTCGGCTCCGATCTGGAGGCCCTGGGGAAGAATCTGCTGGCAAGCTCACACCTGTTGCTGGCAGATTCGTTTTCCTGCGGTGTGGGGACCGAACTCCCCATTTCCTTGATAGCTGTCAGCTGAGTCCACTCTGTCTTCCTGGGGGCCACCTGCCTTCCTTCTCACGTGGCCATCTCCATCCTCAAAGTACAACAGCACACTGAGTCTTTTGCACACACATGACGTCTCTAAATTCCTCTACCGCCATCAGGTAGAAAAAGCTTTCTCTTTTAAGGGCCCATGTGCTCAGGTCAGGCCCATCCGGATCATCTCTCCGCCCCGAAGTCAACCGTGCTGCATACAACGCGATCGGGGGTGTGACCACTCACATCCATAGGTCCTGCGGATTAGGGCAGATCTCTTCGGGCTACCCTTTTTGAAATTCTGCCTACCACAGACAGTGATGGAGATTTCCAGCGGCTCCTTGCTCCTTTGTGGGTCGTGTTGCCTAGGACGGCAGCAGCTGGGTGGTGGGCAGCTGGCCCACTCTCCACCAGGGTTAAAGGGCCAAGGAGCAGCGCCATGGCTTTTCCTTCCTCCTGACCCTTGCTTCTTCCTGCAAGGAAATCTGTGACTTCGGGCCTTCTTTTCTCTATGTGACCACCTCCTGCATGTTGGTGCCAAGAAACACTGGAGGGCAGATGGCCCGTCAGTTTGGAGCAACTTCAGGTCATCGGGAAGAGGCGTCCAGACAGCACCAGGGGGCAGCACAGAGCAAGAGCCTTGCAGAGATGGTCTCTTCCTCTGTCTTCAGAGCATCTTCTCACCCAACATGTGCCTCCTGAGCCAGCCCCCAGTGAGTCTCCAGTAAGAATGCGGCAGAACAGATGCCAGCCACGAGTGGGTGCATCACCAAAAAAAAAAAAAAAAAAAAATCGCTGTAGATCTGCTTCTTGGAACCTCGGTTTCTCCCAACTCTGAAACGGGCTGGAATTCATTCAAGGATGAGACATTGAAAACGGAAAAATTCATCCTTTGAATCGCAGTGATGTAAAGGCTACTGTGTGCAAGTCCAATGCCGTAGCCCTGTGTTTCACAGACTGTTTTCATCATTGATCCTTCAAGGGGACTTTTCAAACACTGTTTCCTAGTTGCCCCCCTCCCCACCACGTGAAATTTTACTACACCCACCGTATGGTGTATTTATGTATATTTGTGCTTTCTACATAACAAAGAGTAAGATTTTTTTTTTTGCCACCAAGAACTAATTTTCTCACCGTTGGGAGCAATATGGCCCTCATTGACAATGCACGCTCTGATGGGAAAAAAGAAATTGCTCGCATTTTAATATTTATTAAATCTTCAGCTCGCATGCTCTGTTTGATTTGGTAACTGGCAGGAATATTTCGGTTGTACTAAAAGGTACTTAAGATTAATCCTGCGAAATCACAAGAGTCTGGTTAGTACTTGCATGGGAGTCTTTGAACATGAAAAATCACCCAGTATATTATATTTAAAATAACAACTTGCAGAACAAAATCTGAAGTATGATCCCATTTTTGTGGCTAAGATGATAGAAAAATGACTAGAAAGATCAGTCTACCGAATGCTGCTTCTTAGTGGTCAGATTCTTCTCCAGACATTTTGCTTTGGGGGAATGTTATAAATGAACACATATTATAATTGTGGCAAGAAAAATACTGTTAGAAAACTTAACCAATCATCTCTCTCCCTCTCTCTCTGTCTTTTTTTTTTTGGCCTTCAACATTTAAGATTAATAGGCAGTGTAAATTCAATCATTCATGTGTAGCGAAAGGAGAAACATTTTGCATGGTCCATTCATGATTCCTTTAGATCTCTGGGGGGCTTCAGGCCTGAAAGTTTACTGTTGCATTCTTAATTCTCCTCGAGCACATATACATTACTTTCTGCAAAGAAATACCACCTACTAAAGAGTGTTTCTTCTCTTCTAGCAAGGTTTTGGTGTCCCCAGAGCCCCCTTAGTCTTGTTTACTTTGGATATTTCAGGAGTTACTGTAGGTTTAACTGTGGTGAGTCTTTAAGCCCTCTTTTGAAATTCACAAACTGCCTCTAATCTTAGAAAAATGTCAGGTTACACTTTTGAGAAGTTTGGGAACTTGACATTTTGTAGCCCAGTTGGGGTGTAGGCTGCTTCCATTCTGAGCACCTTGTTCCAATTTACGTCAGAGGGAATTATATACAGGTCAGGGCTGAGAGCAGCTTATAATTAATGGGGTGGACAAGTGGATTTTTAGTGTTTCATAAAATAAAATGGAAATCACATGTGCCTGGAACTGTTGTGTGTTTTTAAATATTTACATTTATCCTAGTAAACATTAATTATAACTGATACGTTTCTCCTGTGAACTTGCTACCTGGGAGGTCACAAGCCATTGTTCACTGAGTAAAAAGGATGGCTGACAAGCTTGTTATATTAAAAAAAGAAGAAGAAGAAGAAACAACAGAGTACTTGGGGAGATACTGGTGAGTGAACTCGTGGAAACAATCCAGTCTTAGGTTTTTCTCCTCATTTTCTCTCATGTTTAAAGCACCCACTTGCCAATATGATCCAGATGTCAGTCCTTCTAAGGGAGACTGGGGAGCGCTTATCTTGGGAAATTCCTGAATGGCTCCTGGTAAGGCGCATGGCCAATGCTTAAGTTCGTTAGTTTGGTTTTTTTATTTGTTTTTAAAGATTTTATTTATTTATTTCAGAGAGAGAAAGGGAGCATGAGCAGCGGGAGGGACAGAGGAAGAGGGAGAGAGAGAACCTTAAGCAGGCTCCACACCCAGAGCAGAGTCGGATGCAGGGCTCGATCCCACGACCCCAACACCATGACCTGAGCCGAAGTCAGATGCTTAACTGACGGAGCCACCCAGGTGCCCCTATTTGTTTGTTTTTTAATGAAAGTTTAGAAGTAGTCGAGGCACTTGTCAGAATCTACAGTGTCCAAATTTTCTTTACAGTCATCAGAAATTTCCACTTCCTTGTGATGTAGCAGCAACATGTTGCTGAGGAAAGCGATCTTTAGGAGTCAGAAAGAGCCACCTTCTCAACTGGACTCTGCTGTGTGCTGGCTGCGTGGCCCAGGCCTGGAGGCTCGAACTCTGAGCCTCAGTTCCTCAGCCGCAGAATGGACAACACGAGGACCCACTTTTTCGGGTTTGAGGAGGGATTAGAGATAATTTATATAAAGTGCCCGACAAATTGTCGGCGCTTAAAAATAAAATGTCAGCTACGGATATGTGAAGGAATGGTCAAAAAAAGAAGGAAACTCAAAGGAAGCCTTCTGTAAGTTGCATTACATGTCAGACATTTGGGTGTTAGGTGTATTAATGCACGCTGTAGTCACGCACACTTTAGTCTTGCCTCCAAGGCCCCCGACTCCCCCCTCCCCCCAAGTAAGCATTATTTCCATTAAGTCAGCAATTCCTTTGATAGGTATGCTTTGTCTTGTGCAGTGAAGAATCAGGATAGCGCACTGTCACTCAGCGCTCAGGGCATGAGTTAACTGAGTCATGCACAGGAGACCTGTTTGCCCTTTTCTGAGGAAGCTATTTCAGTGTTTAACGGGAGGGCAGCTTCACAGAACTAGCAGGTAACAGTCTTCACTACTTCCTGATGCTGCTTCTACAAATGAGCCAGAAGGGTGTTTGGGGCGCTTCAAATGGGATGGGGCTACTTGTCCAGACCTTTGACCAAGGATGTCCTATTCACCCACCTGGAAATCACTGCGGTGACAGATGTTGGAGGCAAATCACCCTCGGGTCCCTTAACGCTGCTTTTGAGTGTCCCACTTTAGAACGTCTCTGCGGAACTCTCCAAGGTTTTAGGTCTGTTGTGTTCCCCGAGGGGTCCCTAGGAAAAATAAAGTGTCTATGCTTTGGGTGTCATTATCTTTCTTTGGGGCAAGACCTGTTGAAGATACTGAGAAAAGAGCAGACAGTACAGATAGATGGACGAAATGAGCAAGAAGAAAAACCCACTGATCATGGGCAAGGTCTAGACTGAGTTGTAGATTCTGAGATCTAAAATATATACTCAATACATGTATATCCTCCATATATGCTCACCACATTTGTGCCCAAGAAATATTAGTTGTTGATAAGGTTAATACATAAGTAGGTATATGTATGCCTTACAATAAAGTCCTATTTTTACTGTGTGACAACTGCATCATTTTCAATAGTCATTGTCCGGAAACACCGACACTGCCCATTTGGTATCATTAGTCTGCCTATAAGGAGATCTTTTGTAGGTCTGTAAGTGAGCTCTGGCTGATCCCTTCACTTTCATTCAGTCCTTTATGGAACTCTTTAGGAAAATCCTACTGTGTGCCCAGTAGCTAACAGAGTTCCTGGCAAATAATACAATTTCAATAGGCTTTAGATTTTGCCTAGGCTGCTTTGAGGATGAGCGCATTGTAATGCCCCTCACCGCCCCCCCCCCAAAAAAAGAAGAGGTGTGTGTGTGAGAGAGAGAGACAGAGACAGAGACAGAAACATTCTACTTAGAAAGATTCTACTTAGGGAGCAAAAAGCCCGGTCTTATCTTTGCACGTACATGGCGTGGTATTTAGAATGGGAAATGATCTTAGCTGACATTTTTCCAATCTCCTACCCAGTGCAGGAATTCCTTCTACAATAGTCTTCACCAAAGGGCAGGAAACCTGATGTGTAAGGCTAGAGGGCTCTTACTGTTGGGCAATACTTTGATTCAATATGGTCTTATTGTTTGGTAGCTCAAGGTGGCACAGTATAAAGTTCTGTGGGAACTTGGAACATGGAGCCCGAGCGAGGGCCAACTTGTGGCCCCATTGTGGAAGGAGGACATTTGGAGCCAATTTTGAGCTGCCATCATGTTCTACCATGAAACCTAAATCCTGGCGCTTTCTTAGTGAGTTTAAATAGATACATCAAAGGAATTTACATGGTCTTTAATTTGTGTCTGTAAAATTGATGGGAAGCACTGTATTAAAATTATTCACTATTGACACTTAACCGAACAGGTATAAAAGGGATTTTTAAAGTCAGTTTCTTTTAGCATGCAACCATACCAAAACTTCAACTTACCTGAATTTTGCCAAAAGAATCAGACCTCTCTGTTACCCAGTTTTCTATGCTACCCTTTCCCAAGAGATTGTGAAATGCAAGAAAGACAGCAAAATCACGGATTCATCTAAAAATTCACAGTCATGGGTACATGTACACTTTCAACTCAATCTCTGAAATCTCTTTTTATGATCAAAAGAAAGAAGATCTTTATAATGATGATCTCAAGAAGCAATAAGATTTGGAATTACCTAAGAACCTTTACATTCAGTCCACTGTGTGGTTTGTAGTTATGCAAGTAAAAGGGGCTCAAGCATTTTAGGAACGTTCTCAACAAGGATTAAAAAAAAAAAAAAAAGGTTTTCTATTTGAGGTTCAGTTAACCAGAAAATTAAATTAACCAGAACTCTCCCATTTTCAGAGAATTTCAATTAATTGACGTTTGATTGTACTTTTATTATAGTTTTCGTTCCTATGCAGGAATGAATTCCACCTTCTGTCTTATTTTTTGGAGCGTGCTTAGCACAAAAACACCTTGGATGAGCAGGACAGAAGTGGCTCTCTGTTTTTGAGTTTAAATTATTACTTTCTTTCTCTCTCTCTCAACGAGGATATGAAGAGAGAGAAGGAGAGAGAGCTTGGTGGCAGACGTGTTTATGTTTAAAGAAATACGAGTAGTTAATGCTCTCACTGTGATTTGACTTCCATCTTCCTCTTTCAAGGACTCTTTTCCCCTTTCAAACCTGCCATTTAGAACTGAGAAGTATTTTCCTAGAAATAGAACAATGCTTTCTACTCTGCTTCTTAAAGTAGTTCACAGAAGGAAATGGATCGTGGTAAAAAAATAATTTATAAGTGAAATTATAATGTGTTGCTAAAGATAACCAGGAAGTGAGGAGCAAAACCCTCAAGTAGCAGAGAGGCCAGATGGTCTTTTTTTTTTTTTTAATGCAGTCGCTAAGCAGGAAATTCTGCTTGATTAAAAAGGCACTGGTGTTGATTTTCATTCAGTGGTTTTGTGGGCCATTTTTTAATGGAGATACACACACACACAGAGCACACAGTTTTCATTCAGCCAGTTGATCATGTGTGCCATTGTAAGCAAAACTCTGCTGATGAGAATGTGAAGTTTTAATGATAAAGAAGTAAATGGGTTCCCAGTCTCAGGGATGAAAGAACCTGGAGTCTGCCCACCACCCTACAAACTCTCTGTCATTACCATGTCCATCATATTGTCGTAGGGTCTGGTGTTTTGTTTTGTTCTCTTTTGATAACCCAGAATGGAAGAAAGGCTGTGTACCACAGTGGCTAACTGGGGTTTTGTGAGGTACAGGGTAGACTGGGCAGAAAATAGAGGTTTTGGAGTTCAACACTCCAGGGGGCTAATGTGCATAAAGGACCTGCGTTTAATCCTCGGAGCTGCCAGTCAGGATCATGATGAAGAAGCACCCATGCAAAGAATTGCTTTCTGGATGCTGATAGGCGGGGGCGGGACGGGGGATCAGAACGCCCCTATTTGGACCGTGATATTTTGGCAGTTGATGTGCAGGGAGGTTGCCTGGCAGTGGCTCAGGCACAACAAAGCTCCCTTCTGGGAAGTCACCCTGCCATCATCCTGCCCCCTTTGCCCAGCGCCCCAGGAGAAGGGCATTTCCCACTCTGAGGGAGAGAATGAATGGAGTTGGGGAACGGAATATTTGCATCCGTTTACAAGAGAGAGTCACTTGGAGGAGTTTGTAAGAGAAAGAATAGACTCAGACAACTGGCAGAACTGTTTGGAACAGTGCCCTGGATCAAGTGTCAGTTGATTTTAATAAGGACCAGCTAAAGGAGCTCTGTAACAAGGGATGACCCGGCAGTCTTAACCATAAAGATGAGAGAGCAGACATTAAGAAGTGTTTTGTTTTTTTTTTTCAAAAAATGCAATGCTTTCTCCCATAATTGTGATGCTTCTTCCAATTCACATCCATATGCATTATCAAAATAAATACATCTCCCCTTTGAGGTAGCTTAGCCACCTTGAAAGCTCACTGTTCTTAAAGCTAGGTATTTTTTCATAAGTGAATTTTTAAGCCCTAGATTGTATCTCAAGTACTGAGTCTTTTCAATTCCACCTTTGCTTGTATTCAAAAAGCCAGCTTTTTATATAATTTGACTCAGTGGGAGGATAAAATGTACAAGATGAAGTGCACACTTACTGGCTGAAAATAAAACTTTTTTTCCTTTACCACTCAAGTAATCCCAAACACCAAATAAATAAGAAACGGAGCCAAATGACAACAACAAAATCTTAGCGTCAGGTCCCAGAGAGCGTACCTTTGGATATTAATTCCAAGGGAATGTCTTGATTTCCAGTTTTATAAATTACATTTATAATTTCTCTCAGTTACAACAGGAAATATTTGGATAATGCAAGAGAAATCCCTCAGAGGTTAGCCTGCCGTGAGAGTATTTTTAAAAAGACACTAGAAGCCTCATAGCCTTTGTGGGATTTGTTTTCAGATGATCACAAGTATTTTTATTTATTTATTTATTTATTTATTTATTTATTTTTGCAGAATTAGCAAGCCTCCAATGAAGCATTTTCAGTCTTGGTTTTTAGGCCAATAGTCTTTGGGCCAGGGTTAACTCACTCTCCGAGAATTACTTGTGTCATAACCCCCACTTTCTCTGCTGCTCCATGCCCTCCTAGCACCCGCCACCAACACTTCCCAGCCTGTCCCTTGGCCTCTGCTGAGCTACCGTGGCCACTCGTTACTCTTTCATGATTCCTGCTGGTTCCTGCTGCGCTTGTCTCCCTTCTAGCCCCTTGAAGAGATGGGCTCTAAAAATCATGGTTGCCATTTTACCTAGCCGGTGAATTTCTTTCTTTCGAGATACCTTTTGTTATTGTCATTGTCAGTGAGACCCCAGTACAGCTCTCAGGCAACGGGCTCTCCTAGTTTCCCCTCCTCTTTGATCCTCCAGGCATGAAGCCCTAGCTGTACCTGTCCGTTAACCCCCGAGCTGTTGTCCCACCTCTTTCCCTTCCTTCCTGAAATTTCTCTTAGAGGGGCAAAAGCAAAACCAATGACTCTTGAAATGTCTATTAATTTCCTTCACACCCTTCCCTGTACCCTTAACTGCATGTCCATGGTTACTTTCAACTTTGGGTTAACATCCTGCCATCAAACACTCAGACATGCAGGGAATTCTAAGTACCATAGTTCCTGTTTTTTTGGTCCACCATGTGATCGTGGTTTTTCTCGCAAACTTTATTGCTAAGATAAATAAAGAGGTCTCTGTTTTCCAATAATTTATCACTTTGTCTTTTCACGTAAGGAATGGTAAATGTTGGATTTTAACATCCTTGAAAAAGAAATGATCCCTTAAGGAAATATGTCACTGAACATTTAACAATTTGAGGATTAAATCAAAACTCGGTGCCCAAATGGCCGGAAAGTTTTATACTGAAATTACGGTGTTGTTTGCTTGGTTATGGGCTGGGGAACAAGCCAAAATAGCAAGAAAGCCTGCACAGGTATGAGTAGAAATGTCTTTGTAGCTAAAGTAGACCTCACCCACCCCTCTATCTTCTATCATGGCCTTCTTTTTGTTTCTTTCATTTTATGTATGGTTCTTTGAAATGATAGTGTTTTCTCAACCATTTCCTGGTTTATTTTATGTTTCCCTCGTGGAAATGTAAGCCCTCCCAGGGCTTACATATTCACCAGTGCATTCCCAGTGCCCACAGCAGTGCCTGGCACACAGCAACACCTCAAAAAGACCTGTTGAATGAGTGAATATTCAGAGAAATGACTTTCTCTCTGGTTTTACTCCAAAAGTAGTTCTAAAATTTAAAAAAAAAAAAGCTGAGTTAAAGTCAACTTAATATACATATAAGATTTCTAATATCACAGAATTAACAAAACTAGCTTATTCTTCCAGACTCTTAAAATAAGTTTTGGTTAAGAGTGAAGACCAGAGGGCACCTGGGTGGCTCAGTTGGTTAAGCGACTGCCTTCGGCTCAGGTCATGATCCTGGAGTCCCGGGATCGAGTCCCGCATCGGGCTCCCTGCTCGGCAAGGAGCCTGCTTCTCCCTCTAACCCTCCCCCCTCTCATGTACTCTCTCTCTCTCATTCTCGCTCTCTCAAATAAATAAATAAATCTTTAAGAAACAAAAAAAGAGTGAAGACCAGATACAGGCTGATTTGGGACTAATAAGGAAGTTATTAAGGGCTCTGTTTACTTGGGCAAAATCTATGGGCGGGGCCTGCCTACTCTGCTAGTTTTCCTGGTGCATTACCTGATATTAGAGGATGGTGGGGATGAGGAGCAGGGAGCATTTTCTTGTGGGCTTTTACCTCGGGTCTTCCACGGATGGCTCAAGGGTCATTCAATGTCAAGTTAACTGCCTCTACCCTAACTTACTGGAAGGTGATCTGATTTCTTGTGTCAGATCTCCAAGAGGGGACAGGAGCTGTGTCTGTTGGGAAATAATTCTCCAGAGACCTCTCATGTTTCTGTACCTCTTGTGAGCTGAGGTGCTGATGGCTTTTCTTCCAGATCATCTCTTCAAAGATACTTATTTGAATAGCAAACAGCTTGGAAGATCGAGATAGACTATCTCCCTCCAGGGTAGAAAGCAGGTTTGTTTGCTGTCCATTATAATAAAGATAACATCTCTCTATAGGGCAAATGTCAGGCAGGTTTGCTTGCAGTCCATAGTAAAAGATTCGGGTTTCCTAAGCTTGGGTTTCTCAGCTGTGATACAACCCCCCTGTAAATGCAGTGTGCACTTGGGGGACAAGGAGAACTGACGTGAACACGAAACACACCAGGCCTGCTGTGCCCTGACTAACAACATCCTTTGTCTCTGACTCACGGGTCTCATGTCTTCTGCCAAAATCCAAGACACTGGTAGGCTAACTGATTAGCTCGCAAGTAGGAAAAATCTGAAACCCTGCACTGTTCTTAATAGTCTCACTTGTACCACCCATGCCAGGGTCTCTGATTTCCTGCAAAATCAAAAATTCTGACAAAGGATTTGTCTGGGACAGGGAGCTCTTCGGTGAGGAGCAGAGAACCAAGGACTCGAGGTCATGGTGAGAGACCCAATGGTAATGAAGCGTGGCCTGTTGATAGCTGGGAAATACAGGAGATTGCCTATATGAAGACAGTTATTTAAAAATAATTGACGATAATAGAAATGCTGGTTTATTAGTCATATTAGTGCACGGAAGACATTCCATGCACGTTATTGAACAAATACATGGATTGCTATCCTCCCTGTTTCCACAAGTGGGTTGAACAAGTTTCCAACAAAAAATACAGATCATTAATGTACTCAAAGAAGAGTGGGAAGAGGTGATTCAGGACAAGAGAGGAAGGGTGTGGGAGCTACAGTTTTGCTAGCACTTTTAAAACTCTGCCTCAATCCTCAGAAGACCCTTGAGATTGCTCTCATTGTCGAGTTTTACAGATAAGGAAACTGTAGAAGATAGGAAGAGGATCTGTGAGTAGAAGATATGTCGAGTAGCTGGCTTCTATCCGCCTTTGTTAGGAAATGGCAGAGCCGGGGTTTGAACTCAGGTTTATCTGGTTTCAAGGTACGCGTTTCTTTGCACGACACCACGCTGATGGTCTCACCCCAAAACTAGACCAAGGGTAGTTGGGCCAACTGAGCTCAGGGCTTAACCCCATCTTTTCTGCCAGCGTGTCACAGAGAAAGCCAGATGAAATGCACTGTCTAAAAGAGGAAAGCCTATGAGTTTTCCCTTCCTCTTACAATAGAAGGAGAGGATGGGGAAAGACGAAAGAAGTGGAAAGAGACGGCCATTCTGGAGCCATTGCAAGACAGGATATATTATTTGCTTTTCTGAACCCTTTAGCTTAGAGGCTGCAGTAATGATCATTATACCTCTCATTATGTGGTAAATCCAATAAACCATACGAACTCTGATGATCTCACAAGATGTGTTGCCCTACTAGCAGCTTTAGCAGAATTTGCATTAGAAGAAAAGTAGAAGGTGATAAGAGCATGCCTTGACCAAACCGATCTGTTACATTCATGCGAGCTACTTAGTCGTGATGATTGTTCCTCAGCAAAGAACCCATTTGGTAGCTTCCCTGGGGGTTCTTGAAAGCTCTTTTTTTTTTTTTTTAAGGTTGTATTTAAAGTGTGAGACTATGCTCCGAATGGAGAGAGATGTTTTTTCTTTCTGTAAAAGATTCTGTTTCCTTATGAACGTCCACCAAGTTAGCTCAGTTATTTAATAAAAAACAGTATCTTATTTTAGATGGGTCAAAAACATCTAGTAATGTCAAGAAGTGGATCATGGGTTGAAGAGTGAGTGATTTAATGTGATTTGAAAGCAGTTTTAATTTTATGATACTTTGCATGCGCGTGCGCATGTGTGTGTGTTTTAATGATAACCTAATTTTACTGCCCCAGACTTTTAAGATTTCTTGCTGCCTGGAGAGCTCATTCATCCATTAGCATTTACATCTTTTCAAAGTATTTTTGCTCAAATTTCTCCCAAGAAGCCTCCTGCTTTTGTTCTGCGAGGACTCACAGTTCCGATGCTGTTCTTAATATCCTGTTTTCGTTTGTCAGCACTGTTGTCCTTTTCATTGCCATGTTCCCATCGTTCCCCTTCTCTCATATGGTGCTTTTACAATAACAATTCAGAACAAAAGAGTCACTCCTTTTTCTGTTGCCTTAAAAAAAAAAAAAAAAGACTTCATCCCCTGACTGTAGGGCTTCAGTGATCACGGGAAACGTTTAAAGCTTGTTCTTCATAATAGTTAACCAGGAGTTGTGAATAAAGGTTACTTTTCTTTATTTTTTTAAGATCGCAAAGTAGCTTCAGGGCATTGTGAACATGAGGTTTTTGTGTGTGGCTGACTGTGAAGTTGAGAGAGAAAGCAATTTCCTTTGAGGAAAGGGGCTATCGTATTTGAGAGAATTTCCCGATCTGTCCATACAATAGGAATCAGTTACTATGTGACATTGTCATTACTTCAGTGAGTCATGGGACCTGAGTAGTTGTGCGTGCCATTGAACGTCAGCTTTTCGGTGTTCAGAGAACAATGGTGGACTGCCATACTGGCCACCATCAGCAACTATTTATTGATGCATTTTTCTCCTGGTGGATAATGAGTGGGAAGGAGAGAGTGTGCACTTTCTTGGCCTCCTAGACGAGTATTGTATGAATGAAGTTAAGAAAAAGTTTTCCCAGTTGGCAAGCGTTTTTCCAGGTGGAATCTCCTTGCAACAATCCAGCTCAACCAGTCTGTCCTTCAGAGACTAGACCTCTTACGTCATTTTGCTATTTTCTGGGTAACCCTTTTCAGATATGAGCAGGCATTTTGGGGGGGTTAACATCTAAATTATGTACAGGTTTCCATTTTTGTGCAGGGGAAGGAACGTTTCTCTAATGCAGGAGGGATGTTGTAACTGAGGGGTTTGTGAAGAGTGAATTCCATCAAGTGTCCCAAGTAATTTTGCAAAGGTGCTTTTGTATATGGATGCATGTGGGTGTGTACATATATACACATACCTATTTATATAGGACTACAAAAGTCAATTTCATTGTGGACATATATAGGATTTTAATTTTATTTTATTATGTTATGCTAGTAACCATACAGTACATCATTAGTTTTTGATGTAGTGAGCCATGATTCATTGTTTGCATATAACACCCAGTGCTCCATGCAGAACGTGCCCTGTTTAATACCCATCACCGGGCAGACCAATCCCCCCCACGCCCCTCCCCTCTAGAACCCTGTTTGTTTCTCGGAGTCCATAGTCTCTCATGTTTCGTCTCCCCCTCCGATTCCTCCCCCTTCATTTTTCCTTTCCTTCTCCTAATGTCCTCCATGCTATTCCTTATGTTCCACAAATAAGTGAAACCACATATATAGGGTTTTATATAGACATAGAGCAGTTCTACAAATGGGTATAGAAATGCCTGTTGAACTGAAATCACTTGGAAGAGCATTCAGGGAAGGCGGTGTTGAAGTGCTTTTTATCTGTGGGAGATTGCACTGGAATCAGCGGTGGCTTCCATTTCCACCAGCATCACAGTGGCGGTCCACTCTCCAGGAGAGGCGATTTAGACTTCTGTCAGGAGACTAGGTGTGACAAGTGCTCGCTCTCTTCCTTCTCTCTCGCGTCTGCTATCACTGCCTTCAGCACCAAATTCTTGCCTGACACTCGGTACAGCATAGACCGGGGAAACATCAGTCATTTTCAATTGAATGTAAAATAGGTTCCGTTTGCCTTTAACACTGGACGTTTTCTTTCTTCGTATCAACTGTAATAGACATGAAATGTCTGAGACCCTCTGATGGTGGGAAATCTCCTGTAGAGGTTGTCAGATTAGGCTCTGTAGAAGATTATAAAGGTTGTTGTTGTTTATCCTTCTCTTTTGTTTTTGAGGGGTGGAGTACGTGTTTGTTTCCTGGTGTTTCAACTCTAGACGTTCAGGCTGATTTTCCCCCGGCAGCGCCAAAATACAGACAAGTTAGCCATGTCCCGTAGAAATTTTGACAATTTTAATGTTTTAACAAAGCAATGCTTTCAAATCTCATGATGAAAAAGTTCTTTCGAATTCTGTTTGATGTACGCGTGTTTTTTCTGTGGATAGCGAGGACTTCTTTGGAAGTCATCTGTATGTGAAATTGAGTAATCCCTTTGTTTATTGTTAACAGACAAATGAAATTATGATTTGTACAGACATAAGCCAAGAAAGTATATGTTTGCATTTTTATGTCCAAACATGTGAAGCATGCTTTGGTTTACCGTGAGGTGTTGCAATGGCATGAAAGTAGGCGTCTCGACGTTCCAGCCAGGCAACAAGGAGGAGACGGTCCTTGCCTCCTGCTCGCCCTTTAGCAAGAAGTTCTTACACACCTTTGGTGGAGGCCAGATGTCTGGGTTTGCACATGAATCGTGCAGGTTTGCAATCAGCCTGTTTTTTTGTTTGGCTTGGTTTGGTTTTTTTACACTTTCCTGATGATTTACTTTAGTTGCAGTTTCTTGTCTTGCATGGTGATAAGCAACATCCTTGAAAGAACTGCAGGGTAGGACTTTTTTTTTTTTTGCTTTTGGGAAGACTACTGCCTCTTCTTCCTTTAGACAGTCAGTTTTTAAAAGATTACTTTCCATTCTCAATTCACTCTTTTCTTTGCCATTCTGGAAACTGAAATCTGGGACACCCATCACAGATTTGCTCTTACATGTATATGTAGGCATTATACATATATATAAACGTATGTCTATATGATAGGTTATATGCATGCATAATATATGCATATATGTATGTGTATATATGTATTGCTTCTGTGTGTATAGGCATATGTATGTGTTTCATACACATGTATTTTCATTTGTTTATCAGGATGATAAACTGCAATTTAGATCTCTATTTTGGGAAGGAAAAAATAAGCACCTTATTGTGTCTGTACGAGAGAGAGTTCTTCTTGATGTAATGTTTTTAAAAACTCCTTCCAGGTATTATATTTTAATTCAGAAGATAGACACAAAATAATCAGTATATTATTTAAAAAACAACAACAACCCGGCGTCCAGCACATAATGTGATCATGTGCTTCGGGGGGCAAGGGAGGCGAGCGCCCGTTGTTGACCCCGGGAGCTGGACAGGACGCTCCAGTTGGCAGCATGGGAAATTGGCACCCAGCACTCAGCTGCGGGACACTGACCCGCTGCTGGTCCCCGTGAGCAAGGAGGGTAGAGATCTCCGTGCCAAGTCATCGTTTTCTGGGGGGGACCAAGCGGTGGGTATTAATCTGCCCTGAGCTGCCTTTTCATTTGGCTTGAGTTGAACGTTGAGTGGGCGAGAGCACAGGGAAGCCCTGCCGAGCTGTGTGGAAAAGGCAGTTGGAAAGCAAGAGGGAGTTTTGATTCTTCAACTCGGCAACCCTGGCGGGGTGGGATGAGGTGGAGCTGGCCTTCCTGGAATTGTCGCGTCGATTTTCCTGTTGTGTTTCACTGTTGACGCTCTCCCAGACACACAGGACTGCTCCGCCACGGCCTGCCACCCGCCATCTGGTCTCGGTGGCCTGTCTGTCATTTCGTGGGTCCCCATCCTCTGCCTACGGCGATGTTTCTTCAACAAGAACTAGGGTGCAGCCCATTGGTGGGTATTCGAGGTGATCTCTTTGTAAGAATCTGGAGAGATGCTAAGAGAACTAGTAAGGACAAATGTGCTATTTCTTGTTTGTAACCTATTTATCAGTCTTAACAGTAGGACAAATTGCATTGGTGAGACTGTTGCGGGGGTTTCTGTACTGTGAGGGCAGCGGGATGGGGGCAGTTGGTCCTGGAGAAATCAGGACTGCTTTTTTGCATTGTCATTGGTGTCTTTTTTTTTCTTGTCTGCTTGTATAAATGAACTCCAGAAGGTGTATTTAAGCATTCTGTTAAGTAAATTTGGAAGACTAGGTTTCAATTAAAATAACCAGACAGTGTGACCTAGCTCCCATTTCTCCTTAATTTTTATCATTAAAGCCTTCATATCCCCAAAGACATCTGCTGTGCTTCCAAGTGATTCTTTTCAGGAATGTTCATTCATTATTAATCAGGTTGCATGGTCAAGAGAGTATGTGATTATCCTAGAGATCCAATTACTAAAAAACCGAGCACGTTATGGACAGATGTGGAAGGATAGCGGAGGTTTTGCGAACAGTTTAATTCAATCTGCATGAATTCCACCAGGCCGGGGCGGGGGGGGGGGGGGGTGGTTTGGTGAAATTAAAAGTCTTCCCTGTTTCTCACTTTTGGTATTAGGTGAAACATTTTAACTTCCAGCATTCCTCAGAATAAAGACCAAGTGGCAAGTTATTAAAAACATCTATTGTATTAATTTGTTACTTTAAAACTTGAGACTAGTGCCTCAGTGCTTACCTGCTTGTCACGGTTTTGTTTTGTTTTTTCCCAGTCAGTCCCTCTGGTCCCTTAAAATTTGGTTGGCAGAAATTCTTAGTCATCCATCACTGATTAAGGGAACGGATTTGAGTGTGCTGACAGTCGGAGGTTAACCACAGCGCTCTTTCAGAGGCATTACCTATAGAGTGTTACAGATCACTTTTTTTTCCCCCACCTGTTCCTGCTAGTGTGTTATTTGTATTGTTGCTTTAAGGGCCACTTTGCATTTTGACTGCTCTCTGCCGTAATTTGGAGTAGGAAGTAGCCTCTGTTGTGGTATCAATTTCCAGTCTTTCAGAATGCCATTAAATTCAGTTGGATCTCCCTCTCCCCTCTGCATCGCGTCTATGGCCCTGTTTTACTGTGCATTTACTGACTCGCCTGTGTCTCAAATCAGCCAGGGTGCTAATCGGTAAAGCAGCGTTTGGGTAGGGTGTTTATTCTGTGGTTTTTATAACTCAAAGCTAAATACTAAACCATGACCAAATATGCAGACGTTGAGTGCTCGTATTATGTTATTTAAAATACTCTATTTGTGGTGAATTCCTCTTGAGTATAGTACCCAGTTTCTATTGTTTCTGCCTCACAAGCTGAGGTTAATTTCTAGAGGTTCACAGTTCCAAAGTTTTGAGTCCTCTGAAAGTCCGTGTTTCTTCTGATCTAAGATAAAAACATCATTCCACAAGCCTCAAAAAAAAAAAAAAAATCCACCTGTGGTTCTATAACAGGGATAATCTCAGAGCAAAAATCCAAATGGCAATAAGCCAGCTAAATCTTCGTTACCCATGTGAAGAGAGGGGATAGGAAATTGACTTGGTCGTAGTTCTGAAATGTAGGACTCTCTAAAGAAAATTTACTCGTAGAATTTGGGATGCTGTTTGTTAGTTACAACACTTTTGAGGGCTTTCTCTCTGCCAATTGCCCAAATCGTTTTTATGTGATCTGGTGTAACATTTGTACAGTTTTGGTGGTGTGTTTGTCGTTTTGGTTCTGTTTTGGTAAATTTAACATCAAGCTTAGTTTCCATACCCCAGAGGATATGTAGAAAAAAACGGGAGGAAGTGCCTCAGGGATCATCCGGGCAGTGGCTGTGAGCCACCCGGTAGGAACAGTTGACCGCCGGCCACCCAGTGTTGGTATCCAAGTTTATTCCTTGGTCTAGTGACTCATGAATTTCCCTCATAGTGATGGCTTTCAGAGCCGTCGAAAGTGAGGGACTGAAAGTAAAATTACTGGTGGCTGGAATGTGTGCTCTTTGTCATACACTCCAAATCAGAAAAGTGATCATTGTTCATGGAGTTTGCAGACATGACATAGAGTAGTTGCAGGGAAACGCTGAGAGATGGGTTTACCTTATGATTAAAATGTCAAAACACCGTTAAGAGAAATTTGGAATTAAACTCCTGGATGACATGATGACAATCAGGTAGCTCCTTCTAGTGGGTGATTGAACTCAGAGACTGCACTTGGTCTGGAGACTCCTAATTCTTGGTCACTTGCATATATGGGTGAAACTTCCATACTCTGGGGATTTTGATCTGGACCTGCTCACTGACGTCGGCCACAGGTTAAACCTCGCAATGCGTGTCTTCTTCCCAAGGGCTCCTCGGTGTTCCTTCAAGGTGCAGGTTCTCTTCTCTGTGTCACTGCAGACGTCCAGGGAGACTACAAGGAATAAAGTGGTGAAATTCTAACATGAGCTAGCGAGCAGGATGATAGCAAGGGTTGTGACAGCACAGGGGGTTGAATGTTTTCTTTGCATGGACTTGCCCAGACGATGGTTTTGCTCTTACTTCAGAGGAGAGGGCAGAAAAGATGACTCCAACAGCCAGGAAGCTTCCTCCTCACTTGCATCTCGCTGGCTGAGAACAGTAATCCATAAGGACATCCAGCCTGAGTTCCCCATCTCCCTTCTCAGTTCCAAACCTTGTATCTCCACTAAGTCCTGGTGCCCGTCCTCTTCTACTGGGGACTGTCTCCTTGAGTCCGTTTCCCCCAAGAGCCCGCACCTTGGACAAAAGAAAGCCCTTCTCCCTCCAGGAAAGTCCTCCTCCTGGGATGTGTGCTACCTCCGGATGATGATACTTGGAGCCCAGAGGGGGCGAGGGGCCATCTGCCCAGGCAGCTGGTTCAGCCAGATCACCTTAGCCATCACCTGGGTGCCAAGGTCCGATCATCCTTGCAGCCCTCACCGCCCGCTGTCCATCTCTCTCTTGATTAATTTTTCTTAACCCCAAAAGGCACGAGCCTCTGACATCCAGATTTATCATGGGGGATTTCGAGGAGTAGGTGGTCATTTGGCTCAGGCCACCCATTTACGATTGGCCTCAAATTTAGACGATGAGTGTTAACTCCGTATGAGATTTGTGTTTGTGTCTGCGCTCGCGCGTGCGTGCCTATATCAGTCCCGGAGCTGATCCAGCTCTACTGAAAGAATGGGATGAATCATGTAACTTTAAACCAGAGTCCCATTACTGATCACTCTCTTGTGTACCAGGAAATACTATTTTTAAATGAATGTTTCGGTTATTTTGTAAATATGGTAGTTACACCGCTTTGCGGTTTTCAGCTAAAAGCCTTACCTTAATTGTAAACATTTAAGACATGTTGCACTATTTATAGCCATGTTCTAAAACAATTCTTCTTTGTTTAATATGAAATCTCCAAATACAACAATGGCCAGCGTTCTCTGGGCCTCTAGGAGGTTCTGCCGTCAGCTTAAAAAAACCAGAAAACAAAAACAAGAAAATAAACATGAAACACACTCAAAAAAAAAAAAAAAAAAAAAAAGAATCTCACAAAGGGGAAAAGGATCTGTGCTGGGAAGAAAGGCAAAGGCAGCTGCTAAGAGCAGCAAATGGTCCCATCCCCCAGGTTCCTGGGATGGGAGGTGAGTGCGTGGGAATCAGGTTGAAGAAGCAGTTCGGGAGACACTTGGGCAAGGTGTTGAAACAGAAGCTAAGGCATCCATTGGGACTTATCCTCTGGCCAGCAGGGAGCTAGCTGCTCAATGTGTGGGCCTCTAAGAGAAGTGACAGGAAAATGACGAGGTGCGAGAAGCATGTGGCAAAGATGAAACTGAGGGACAAAAAGATTGGAGGTAAGGAATCAAATTAGGAGGTGTTTGTGTGTGGGGGAGTGGGGTGTAATAGTCTAGGAATGCAGGAAAGAAGATCTGGATCAACCCAGAGGCAGTGAGAGCAGAGAGAAGGAAACCAATCAAAGAACGAGGGATTGACCCTCACATGTCTTGGCTGATGATTTGGATTTGGGGGAAGGAGAGTGTGTGGCTTCCTATTGATGCCGGAACAAATTACCAGCGCCATGATGGCTTAAACCACACTGGAGGGCAGAGTGTCTGCAGGGCTGTGTTCCTTCAGGAGGCTCTGGGGGAGACTGTTTGTTTGCCTTTTGCAGCTTCTAGAAACAGCTCACATTCCCTGACTTGTGGCCCTTCCATCTTCAAAGCCAGCGACGGTCATCAAGTCTTTTCTGCATCTCATCACCTGGCCCTACTCTTCTGCCTCTCATTTCCACATGTGAGGGCCCCTGTGATTCCGTCCAGTGCACGTGGATCGTGCCCTCATCTCCCCCATTTTCAGGCCAGCGGTAGCAGCCTCACGAGGCGAGTTTCGGACTTGCAGTGATCAGGAGAACGGAAGCACCATGAGGAGACTCCAGAGGCTTGTAGGGCATACAGGTTTGGGAGGGAAGCTGATGAAACCCATGGGACGCACACTCCAAATTGAGGCATTTACAGTAAATGAAGCAGAGCACTGTCTGTGCTGAGCTGGGATTCTGGAAAGAGAGACCCTGCGAGAGACAAGCCTAGGAGTCATTCTCATAGACGCTGTACGAGAAACGAATGAACAGCCTGGATGGCTTTTTTTTTTTTTAATTGAGGTGTAATTGACATATAACATTACATTAGTTTCAGGTGTGCAACCTGACTCCCTATTTGTACATACCGTGTTATTACCTACAGCCACCGTGCTGTACATTACACCCCCGGGGCTTCTTTCTTTTACAACTGGAAGTCTGTACCTTTTGACCCTCTTTGATGACCTTTGGACGGAGGGCCAGACCCTTAGAAAACACCCAGGCTCTGCTTCGCTGGAAGGAGAAGTCAGCAGTGCTTAGAGAGAGGAAAGCCAGAAGAGCACAGTTTCAGTGACACACAGAATGAGAGAGGGTGGGACAGGAGGAAGACAGTGGTGTGAAAATCTTGACATTATTGGTTTTCCTCAGAAGTCTTGAATTTGTAAGAAAGTTTCTGGAAAAGGTGTCTTGCATCCAGTGCGTCCCAGGAAGCGAGGCTCAAGTGCAGCCCATGGCTAAGGACGGTCCTGCTTAGGGATTGTTCGGAGTGAGTGCTGGAAGAAACTGGAGGGAACATCTGTGGACGCTGTCCCAGGGCCACGCAGCTAGTAAAATAGCCGAACTGCGTGTCATCCTCGACCGTCTGGCCACCCATCCGGCTCTCTCCTTTCCCTCTATTCCATGCCCTGTTTTAGACTACAAACCGTGGACAAGCAGAGGTGTGAGCTGTAAATTGTCGCCATTCCCAGTTTGTTGCAAGGGGTTCCCATGATTACCCACATCCTCCTCTGAATGAGGACCAATCAGCCCATTCAGAAAAATGTTGAGCTATAGAATTTCCTGACAATGATACGCACGTGTGATTTCCTTCTATTGTAACGAAGGCTAAGAATCTCTCTCTCTCTTTTTGAGGACTAGACATTAAATTATGGGAGTTAAGAAAAGGAAAAGATAACATTTTTTGCAAATCCCCCCCCACCACACACACCTGTTTGGTGAACCCCCGTTCATCTTCAAAAATCCTTCTCACATATTGCCTCCTTCGGGAAGTTTCCCGTCTTCTTCTCCCCCAGTCTTTGGCACGTGTCTTCTTCTATGCTGTTTTCTCTCCCCATAAGATCACTGAGGCAGGGGCCAAGTGTTACTGTCACTTGTACCAGCACCAAGAACCTAGAGAGGCTTCAATATTTGGTGAAAGAATGAATGGTATTTTCATTTCTCAAAAAGCTAAAAAATAAACCATGCTAATTTTCTCAGGTGGGGGAATAGCGTGCATGCTTACCAGTAACATATTGTCGAGTAATGTCACCAGAATATTACCTACACCACAGCAAGATCTGCATCAAAGGAGAAAAAAAATCAGATCCACTATAGATATCGAACCCAGAGCCCCTTCCCTTTTGGCAACATATGGGCACAAGATTCCGAAAACTGGCTGAACCTCACTGCGCATCCAGATATTTAGTCATCATTTAATACCATTAAACCAACATCTGCAGCGTAGATGCTTGCACAAAACACCGTGCCAAGCGCTATGGCAATAAAAGCAAAAGATCCCGTTCTGAGCAGCTGCTATTAAATCATTCTTAACATGAAGTGCCCCTAAGCACTCGACTCAACATTATTTCCATTGATGTCAGGGTGAAATCCCATTGCCTATCATTTCCCATTAGCGTTCGAAACTTGTACCCACTTGTCCACGTCTCACTCCACCGCCGTTCCCTTGTTGCTCGCACAGCATTTTAGTCCTGTCTCTTTGGGAGGGATTCTCACTTCTCTGTTGTCTGGTTGTACGTGTCTCTATCTTCTACTCCGTGGGTCAGCAAAATAAGATCCTCAGGCTAAATGGAGCTTGCTACCTGTTCTTGTAAATCCGATTTTTTTTTTAAATTTTATTTCTTTATTTGACAGAGAAAGACACAGCGAGAGAGGGAACACAAGCAGGGGGAGTGGGAGAGGGAGAAGCAGGCTTCCCACCGAGCAGGGAGCCTGATGCGGGGCTCGATCCCAGGACCCTGGGATCATGAGCTGAGCCGAAGGCAGACGCTTAACGACTGAGCCACCCAGGCGCCCTTGTAAATCTGATTTTATTGGCCAGCCGCACTCACTCATTTGTGTATTGTGTGTGACGGCTTTGGCGTGCCACAACCCTGCATCTGACAGCTGTGTCAGAGACCGTCTGGCCCGCAGTGCCAAAAATAGTTACTCTCTGGCCCCCTATAGAAAAAGTTCGCTGACCTCTGTTCCAATATGTTGAGAGATCCTTTGAGACAGCGGTGTTGTATTCTTTGAGGGTTTTAACCCCAACAGCTGTATGTTTCCCAACTCATTCAACCCACGTTTGAGTCCCACTGTGTGCAAGGCGCTGTTCCAGGGGCTGGCAGGACATCCCTCAAAGAGCCAAGCCAAGTCTCTGCTCACATGGAGCTCACCTTCTACCTGTGGGGCAGCGGGGAGTGATGATGGCTCAGTGACCAAACTAGTAGAATATGTTGGGTGACAAAAGTTATGGAGAAGGACAAAGTGAGGCGGGGGGGGGGGGGGGGTGAGCTGGGGGGGGGGGGGGCGTGATGGGTGGGTAGGTGGTCGTGGGGGTAGCAGGGGAATTGGTTTTCCGTGGGTTCACAAAGAGGTGGCACTGCAGCAGAGAGTCACGTGGATTCCAAAGACCTTGGGGAGGGGAGATGGGACGTGCTTGGCACGTTGGGCGCATCACGAGGAGGCCGTGTGCCCAGAGCCGAACGAGGGCTCGCGTGGGAGGAAGTGAAGCCACTGTCTGAGTCTGTTTTCTGGGGCCGGTTTGATTTTGCTGAGTTGCTCCCTGAGGGAGATGGGAAGCCCCTGGAGGGGAGAGCAGAGAAGAGGCAGGCTCGGTCATGTTTTAACAGGATCTCTGGCTTCGGGAGTAAAAGATTGCGGGTGGGGGCCAGAGTGAGCAGAAGGCAGGAAGCCATTCGGAAAGGTATTGTGATAATCCAGGTTAAGGCGTGATGTTGGCTGGCCCACGACCACAGAGCCGGGGTGGTGAGGGTGCCAGATTCCGGCTTCGCGAGCCAGCTCGCTTAACGTCTCAGCTCAGAGGTCAGCGTTTCCACCGGGGTCGGCAGCAGAATCACCTCTAGAAATTGTGATTGTGCCGCGCTGGGTTGGAATCCTGGCACCTGCAGAAAAATACAGTCCTTCCTCGCAGCTCTCCAGACATAATTGGGGCTCATCCCTGTGTGGAGATCTATCGGTAGGCGTTCTTGTCGCACCTGAGAACAAAGTGGACCAAAAGGGCGACGGTTTCCCTTTAATTTACTTTCTTCAGATGGGAAGAGAGAGGAAACCCGATTTAGAGATAATTCTGTTTTTCCACGATTAACCAAAATAATGATTAATAGGTAAACCTTTTCAATTTCGTCCAAGCCATCTGTCAGAAGGGGTGGCTAGGACCGAGCGGGGACGGCAGGTTGTGCAGACATGAGTAAGCTTTCATATTTCAAATCTCAGCTGCCCGCTCATTCTTCCTCGTGTACTTAATATTCGCGAATGGCTGAAGATCTTTTTAAGATACCAGGCTTCTATGAAGCCAGCAGCTCTTTAATTTTTAACAAACTCAGCACGCACTTGACGCTTTTAATGATCAATTCCTGTTTAGTTGATGGCAATATGAGCATTAGCTTAACCAAAGCCCCACATGGTATTTCTGAGGGATGCTATTTCAGAAAGGGGCAGCGCATTCTAGAAATCGTGAGTTTTGTAAATAAAGGGAGGAGCGAATACAAAAAGGCCGATTGTCCGAATCGCTAAACGGTAGAAGTGGATGTGAAGCGGGCCAAGAACCCCCCAACTCCCCCCTCCCCCCGGCCCCCCGAGGGTGACTGGAACCTGGCGTCCCCTGGGTGAGCTGCACTGTTCTCCCACAGGCCGCACTGGACTGCATCTAATATGCCCGGCGCTGTTCTGCAGACCTCTGCTAACGGTCTTGAAAGGGAGATGGTTCAAAGAGGCTTGGTTCCCAGGCCTGCTAATGAGCATGAGGCCTCTTCCCTGGTAATGAACCGGGGTCTGTGCAGGATTCTTTTCCCCTGCCTTTTCTGAAGGGAAGGCAGGCAGGAGTTCACAAAAGCAACAGCCCGTCTTCGGGGTGCGGGGAGCGTGCAGCTGGGCCACCAAAGGCAGCCTGGCGGGGAGCGACAAAGCTCACGGAGACCGAGCCCAGGGCCAACAGAGCTCTGGGTGTGAGGCTGGATCTCCTGCCGGCCCGGCCTGTCGGTGGCCACAGGGACAAGCCCTTGATGGGACTCTTTCGGCCAGGCGGGCTTCGCAGGATCCCTCAGCTGCCCTTGCAAGCCTCCTCAGAGTACTGCTGCCTGCGCTGCAGTCGTTAGCCCTGCTAATAACTTACCAATGAATATTGAAGCCACGAAAATCCTTGTCCTAATTAACTAAATCGTTACTAGTCGTTGGTACCCAAGCTCACCACAGCCACTGAAAAGGCCCGCAGATATTTTTCTCTGCTTCCCTCTGCCCACCCACATCCCACTGCTGAATTAAACAATAGAATTATTCAAGAGAGTAACGAACACATGCCAAAAAACATGGCCTCGATCACAATCATCTCTGTGAAAGTCAGTGTTTTTCCGCAGGAATATATTTTGGTAGCTGACATCCCGTATTTAAGCATTATCATTTCTGCTGAAGTCATGCGTTTGATCTCATGCACATTTCATGCCCATTTCCACAAGAAGTGCCTTTCTACTTCTCTGAAGCCTGCGGTGGTGTCGTAAAAAGTCCTGCAGATGCATAAACATTCACGTGTAAGTTCATCAATTCAAAGTTAGGAAAGACTCTAGTTCGTTAATTAACATTTCTACATTTTAATTTTCCACACAAGGTAAAACTTGGCCGTGACACAGTAAGATTATTGTCATTAGATACAAATTATGGAGATTACAGTTTCAATAACTTGCCAGTCTGGAGTAAGACCTTTTAACAAACAAAATTGCGGGGGGGAAAAAAAAAATTTTTTTTTCTGCTTTTGGTGACTGGGAACTTTGAGAAAATGTTAGTTGGTATGCTAGCTTCGGGTGTTTCTCCCCTCCTTATTCCCCCAGTGAATAGAAAGAGAATTATTTGGAATGCACACGCATTTACCCTTCCATGACCTGCGTTTGGAATTATTCTGAGATGCATTCAAAGCTGACAGCTCCCCATGGCTGACCCCCTCGCGCCTAATCAGATCTTACGTTCTGTTTCCAGATAGCTGATCAGCTTCCTTGGATTTTGCTGATGACCCAGGAGAGCTTTGCCTGAAGATGGAAACGCTGGAGTCGGAGCTGACCTGCCCTATTTGTCTAGAGCTCTTTGAGGACCCTCTCCTGCTACCCTGTGCACACAGCCTCTGCTTCAACTGCGCCCACCGCATCTTGGTGTCACACTGCGCCACCAACGAGTCTGTGGAGTCCATCACCGCCTTCCAGTGCCCCACCTGCCGACATGTCATCACGCTCAGCCAGCGAGGTCTAGACGGACTCAAGCGCAACGTCACCCTGCAGAACATCATCGACAGGTTCCAGAAGGCATCCGTGAGCGGGCCCAATTCCCCTAGCGAGACCCGCCGGGAGCGGGCATTCGACGCCAACACCATGACCTCCGCTGAGAAAGTTCTCTGCCAGTTCTGTGACCAGGATCCTGCCCAGGATGCTGTGAAGACCTGTGTCACTTGTGAAGTGTCCTACTGTGATGAGTGCCTGAAAGCCACTCACCCAAACAAGAAGCCCTTTACAGGCCATCGTCTGATTGAGCCAATTCCGGACTCGCACATCCGGGGGCTGATGTGCCTAGAGCACGAGGATGAGAAGGTGAATATGTACTGTGTGACTGATGACCAGTTAATCTGTGCCTTGTGTAAACTGGTTGGGCGGCACCGAGATCATCAGGTGGCAGCTTTGAGTGAGCGCTATGACAAATTGAAGGTTAGTCCGATCCGCCTTAAGCCAACCCCTTTCTGCCGGCAAATGTCATGGAAATAAAAAGTGTATTCACTGCTAGCTGCATGGCAGGTGAAGCTTTTCTCGTCACCTTTGTTATCTGATTAGTTTTAGCATGTTTTTTGGCAGCCTGTAAATGTTGCACAATCAGGGTATCTTGTAAAAGTTGACTGCTGCTTGTAATTTTCGCGTTGTCAAGGTGAGGGCGAATTTGAAAGATCTGGATCATTTTCAGTCCTTGCAGGGGAGAGAGAGAGGAAGAGACAGAGAGAGGGAGGGAGGGAGAGAGAGAGGGGGGTGGGGGGGGGAGAAGGAAAGAAGGAATGGCAGATAAAAATCTGGCTTTGGGCATTTTGGGGGCATTTATTTTCTTCACTCATTAACGAAAGCTAATTTCACCCGAACTGTACCTGTATCCAGTTACTTGCACAAACAAAAGGATAGAGGGAGGAATGCCTATAGCAAATGTGGGATTTTAGAGGACATGTGACCTTGTATTTCTTGTGTGAATGATATCCGGCTTATTGGGGAGCTAGAGTGCTCTGACGATCTCGGGTTTCGCCAAGAAATTCCTTTTCGTGTAGGCTTTTTCTTCGGTAAGGTTACAGGCGAGGCTGTTTGAACTTCACTTTTAACGTGAAATTATTAACCTAGCTCCAGCTCGGGGGATGATAATTAATATGACTATACGTCAAATTAAAAATCACTCTCTAAATATGGATAGAATGCACCAGGGAAGAAATAAGTCAGGTCTCCAGATGTCTGTCGAACTTCAGGCGATGGTGGGTCTAATTATGGCAAACTCAGCCGAGAGTTTGCTCTAATAGTGAGAGACTATGCTCACCGGTTAATTTTAGATCACAAGATGCCAATTAAAAGGAAAGGAAGTATAAATTAAGAGCTTTGAGTAAATATATATTGAAGTCCTTCCTCTCAGGAAAAACACACACCGTGTTGTTGAGCAAACAAAAAATGAATCACATGATCGAGAGTGTTATCACTCAGGGCACATCGTCACCTCTCACAAATGGTTCCTGTCACTTTTCCTTAGCGTGCTAATGGGTGGTTGTGTTTACCGGGACCTCATAGTTTATTTTGTGACGCTGGGATTAATGGATCACACCTGTGATTTGGTCAGGCTGTTTCTTGAGATGCTGAGGGTAACTGGTGAGCTGAAGTCAATCCTGCTTCTGAATGTCACTTGGAGAACCTGGGCAGCATGCCTCACTTTTAAGTGTCCAAGGACTGCTGGTGCAGATCCGTCCGTAAACGCGGAGAAGAAGTTAAGCCTGAGGACTTAGGTGCTGGGGACAAGGGGAGACAGACGCCGACTTGTTTTCTAGTATAGTGCATGGCACTAGCCAAAAACACACCTCTAGAGATAATGATAGCAAAGGCAACGCGTGTGTGCATTGTGCCTCCGATATTCTTCGGAAATTGACATGGCAGTCGATTTCAGAAGCCGAGGTGATCATTTCCTCCCCTTTTCGGCTGGGGACAGAACGTTTAAGATGACTGGACATGGGTGTTTTTGCTTTCCAAAATGTGAACATGGCGGACGGGAGTCTTTATCAAAAAAAAAATGTCCCTTTGGCTGGATTAACACTGACTTTTAACAGTCAATTGTTGAAACACCACAATGATAGATGTTCAGTATTCAGCAGCCTCCAGACTTGATATTTAAACTTGGTAGTCAAGTTCTGCTCATTATTTGTGTACTATCAGAGAGGAGTTATTAATTATTTACAGAACATCTCCAAATTTATGAGGAGATAACTATCATGCTCTAAGCTCTTTTTGTGATGAAAATGAAGCTCTTCAATTATAGACCTGCACACTTGTCTCATCAAGCCCGTGGGTTAGCAGTCGTCGATACTGTCACCGAAGGGCCTGACAATTAACGGTGCAGTATATTTTATCTTCTAATTACAGAAATAGAAGCATATAAACAGCACCCAGTGCACCAAAGCGCATCTACAGCCACTCAACAAAATATGCTTATGAGCATTTAAACAGGAAACCTGCTAGCATGGCATGTTTGTCCTAAAACACACCACTTGCATTAGAATAAAAAGGTGTTAAGAATATATTGACATTTGGGGTGTCTGTGATATTTCAGGTATCATATATTTATGAACATATGTGCTTTTTTGGGTTTAAAACCCAAGTACAACATGGACATTAATTTTTGAGGAAAGTTAATAGCATACTGAGAGGACCAAAACCAAGGAAGGGTATTTTCTGTTAATTATTACTTTGGTCTGAACAAGTGAATGTGCTCTGTAAGTGTCTTTTTCTGAGGCTTTAGCATCTCGTACAGAAATAGATCTGTGACGATGTGGAAATATAAAGTGTGGAGAAATTTGAGGGTGCTTTCCTTGAGAAGATGATAGATGCGCTGTACTTATTTGGATATGTAAGGACGCAAGTGTCTCCTTTTGGAAAATGTGTTTGTTCTTGTGTTAGTGAAAGTCCATTATTTGGGGCGCCTGGGTGGCTCAGTCAGTTAAGCGTCTGCCTTCGGCTCAGGTCATGATCCCGGGGTCCTAGGATCGAGTCCCACATACGGTTCCCTGCTCAGCGGGGAGCCTGCTTCTCCCTCTGCCTGCCGCTTCCCCTGCTTGTGCTCTCTGTCTCTCTCTCTGACAAATAAATAAAAATACAGTCTTTTAAAAAATATTCCTTAGGGGCGCCTGGGTGGCTCAGTCGGTTAAGCGTCTGCCTTCGGCTCAGGTCATGATCCCAGGGTCCTGGGATCGAGCCCCGCATCGGGCTCCCTGCTCCGCGGGAAGCCTGCTTCTCCCTCTCCCACTCCCCCTGCTTGTGTTCCCTCTCTAGCTGTGTATCTCTCTGTCAAATAAATAAATAAAATCTTTAAAAAAAAAATATTCCTTAAAAATAGTCCATTATTTGAAGATGGGAATTCTGCAATGATTATGAAGAACAGTTATTTCTCGCACTGATCTTAAACTTTGGGGGCCACTTTTATTCATATTAGGTCTCAGTATATATACATGTGCTTGTGTAAAGAATTGGAATATACTTTTGTGCATTACAACTCTCTTTCCAGGCACAAAAGAAAAAAAAAAGCATAAAAATTCCAACATGTAGAATTCATGCAAATAAAATCTTCCCTGTCATCTGAAATAGCACTGTGTCAGTAATCTAGTGCTTTCAGAGACTATGCATTGGGAAGCACTCATAAAATATTGAAGCAAAGAGAAAATTAAACCAACATTTCCTGAACTCGATTTTAAGATAAAAAGAGAAAAGTCTTCCTGCCAAATGCATGTCTCTAAATGGAGCATGTCATAATGTGGACCTGCTTGTATCATTTTAATTGAATTTTAAGATGCCTCTCAGTCCTCAAGCCTGGATTAAAAGTTTGATTTGTGAACCACATAACATGTAAGAGAATTTAATATAATGTATTGCAGAGTTTTCAAGGAGTTACAATGCAATAATTCCATTTTTTTCTGTTCCAACATGCAATGTTGGGTCTCTTGCTTCTTTTCTCAGGTTAAACCTATAAAAATATACAAACTGAGAAGAGTTGACCTTTCCTTGCCCTTCAACTTCGGCACAGTCCCACTTCAAGTTAGCTGATGCTGAAGGTCCAAACCATTGTTTTGCATTTGTGACTCTAAAGGCTGGCTCTAGGAGTTTATTTGTATGATGCCCATTTCAATGGGTCATCCCATTGGACCTCTGTCATCATTTGATAAAGGCTCCAATTAAAGCTCCGCCTTCCTGCGTAGTCTTTCTCATCTAGAGGTAAAGACGAGGGATTTCACTCTTGGGTTTCATTTATAGATTGTAAGTTTCCATAATTTTGAAAGTCCTGTGCTTTATTTGCAATTGGGAAAGTTGTAAGTGAGTACTTAGGCAGACTTTTTTTTCTTCTTTCCTTAGAATTTCTAGAACTTGTTTCTTCTTTGAAAACAGTAGCAGGTGTAGTGCAGGTTCCAGTGAAAAGGTGTGGGTGTGGGTGTGTGTGTGTGTGTGTGGGTGTGGGTGTGGGTGTGTGTTGCATGGCATATCCGCGGTGTGGATAGAGGCCGGGGATGCTTGTACATCCTATGATGTGCAGGATGGACTCCCACCACGTGGACTTATCTGGCCCCAAGTGTCCATAGTGCCCAGGTCAAGAAACCCTGATCCCTGAGAAGAATTTAGTGTTTATCACTGTATTAATTTGCTAGGGCTGCCGTAACAAGGGACCACAAACTAAATGACAGACATTTATTATCTCATGGTCCTGGAGGCTAGAAGCCTGAAACCAAAGTGTGAGCAGAGTTGCTTCCTCCTGAGGGCTGTGAGGGAAGGATGTGTTCCAGGCGTCTCTCCTTGGGTTGTAGATGGCCTGTCTTCTCTCTCTCTCTTCACATGGCATTCTCCCCGCGTGCTTATCTTTGTGTTCACATTTCCCCTTTTTATAAGTACACTAGTCATATTGGAGCAAGGGCCCACTGTACTCCGGTATGACCTCATCATAACTAAGTATATCTGCAGTGACCCTATTCCTAAGTGAGGTCACATTCTGAAGTACTGGAGGTTAGGACTTGAACATGTGAATTGGGGGGTGGGGCACAATTCAACCCATAACAGTTACTGACTTCAATGTATACCTAATTGTCTGGTCAACTGAACACATATTATCTCTCCATCAAGGATTTAATCACCTTGCGTTAGGCAGAACCCTTGGCTCACACTGCCCCATCACTCACCTAAGACTGACCACGGGGGCTTGCAGATCATTAATTCTCAATAAATTCTTGTCAGCTGCTTCACTGATGATCAACATTGACCCTACATGAAAACTTAAATTCATGATAATATTGCAGGTCTTCATTCTTCTATTAGGACGAAGCAGTCTATAATAGAATTTCTAAATAAGAGCAGGGCCTGATATTACATGATATTTTATCCAACTAGACCCGAACCATTATTTTGGTCGGTCTGGCATTTTGTTGGCTTAAGTGGTGTGAATTTTGATAAACTAGATCTCACCGAGTGGTATTCACATGTGTTTCATGCTACTATGCGATGGACACTTGGTAGACCCATCGTACCCATCATTTCATTTATCCTCCAATCAACAATAGCTGGCATATAGGTTTTTTAACAGGCCACCAAAAAGTAAGCTCATATATGCTTAATAAATGAATAGGCATAGTCTCCTTCCTTCGTGGAGCTTATAGTCTAGTAGGGAATTCCAATCAGGTAAACGTTTTCTCTGTGGTGGCAGAGGGAGGCCCAGCATGCCCAAAGCAGGGACACCAACCCCAAACCTGAGCAATGGAGACCAGCTTCCCAGAAAAGGACCATTGCACCACCATTCCAAGCCTATTATTAGAAAACAGTATCGAATTTGCTAGATGTCCGTAAATTCCCCGGTATTAGTCATTCTTTTTTTTTGTTATCTCATGTGACATCCCTTGTGCAACCCTATATGTTGATTCAAACTAGTTCACAATAATTCCAGGCTAGATTTTAATCTAAAATATAGATATACCTTATGACGTTTCACCACATGATACCAGTGGGATATGTGGGTGAGTCAGACATATGTCTTATAAAATGTTTTGGTTATATGGGACCTCACCAGTTCTAACTGGCCCCTTCAAAATGCAGTTCTGCTCGTGTTTCTTTGAGTGTGCAATATATGTTTAAAGTTCCCTTGTGATAAAAATATGGTTTCCAAATATTTGTAAGTTACTTAAACCTATATTTTAATTTTCTTGGTTTGGTACCGAAAGGATTTATGATACATGGAGTAAAAGAAAACATCTCCAGGGATAAGTTTTTAACAGTAAGCTCAAGGCCACATCCTTCTCCCTGAAGAATCTCCTCTCCCTTCCTTCACCTGCAGAGAGGAAGGTATTTTTCCGTGATGCTTTATTATTATTGGAATCATTTTCAATAAGCTTGGAGAGTTCTGGAAAATGCACAGACAAGTATACAGTCATGTGGCTATGTAAACACGTGTAATTCTTGGGCACATTGCTTAATGTTCAAAAAACAGAGCTAATAATGTACTTACATGCATAGACACTTAGGAGAACAAAATAAAATATTTCACATAAACCCTCAGTGTTGTGCCTGGCGCAGAGGAAGCCTGCAATATATGTTAGAACAGAACAATGTCTCTTGGAAACTAGGGGCTAGAATGGTGTGGTGTGATGGGTAAGGTGTAGACTTTGGAGGGAGACCGCCTTCCAATTATTTTGTAATACAGCTTGTATTATTTGTGAGATAAGGGTCCATGTTGTTGCGTTAATGTGTTTTGTAGTTTTGTTTCTAAGGCCCCTGGCAAAGGGCAGAGGCACAACAGTGAATAAACACTTGTTGATGGACGTATCCAGAATTGATAGGTTAGAGAGGGGTGTTTCGGGATTTGAAGGAGAAAGAGATGACTGGTCTTGAGTAGACAAGAAACCTTGCTTCGGGGTGGTGGGTTTTAAGCCACCATGACAGATCGGTGGATTATGCATCAAAGTAGAGAGAGGCCTTCCTCGGGAGTGAGGCCAGCAGAGACCTGTTGGCAGGAATCTGCAAGACGGTTTAGGGATTCTAGACAATGCTGGCTAGAGCCTGGGGTGCCGACTGGGGCTAAGAGAGAGAATGTTGGGAGAATCATGTTGGGGGAGATTTTGAAAGCCTTTGAATGCCAAGCTAAGAGTTTGGGACATTTTTACTCTTCTCTACGGGATTCACACTGAAGTGACTTTGTTTTTGAGAGAGAGGCTGATGGAATGTATATTTTCTCAAGGTAAGGTCAAATGAACGTATCAGTGCCCACAGGAGAAAGAGGGCGGGGAAAGACATTCACATTACTTTACAATTTATGGTCTCTTTTTTAACTGACAAGGTGAAGTAGTATCGTAGCTCAAAACCCACCACACTGTCAACAGAAACGTGCAATGGTGGGAGATAGAGCGTCTTGCCCGAGAAGACGAAGAAGAAACAGGAGGACACCATTGCCAGTTGGCTCTTGGATCAGGCATCAGTGCGATTCTTTTCCTGCTTTCCTGGTGCAGCGCGACACACTGGTGACGTGTGCTAATCTCTTCCGGCTCTTTGATTCACTCGAAGAAGGATGCCGTTCAAGCCTCCGAGGGCCTACTCTGCACCCAAGTGATGTTTTAGAGCCAGAAGCAACCTGGGAGCTCCCCTTGCTTTATCCCCCTTCTGCTGATGAGGAGATTAGGGCTGAGAGCGGTGACAGGCGTTGTCCCCAAGCACCCAGAGAGGTGCCTGCACCAGGCCTGGACGCAGCGCCCTGCTGCCTGGTCTGGCCTGTGTCTCTTCCGCTCCTTCCGGCCGCGGCCGCCAGTGCCAGCACAAAAAGCCTTGCCTCGCGGTGCTCCAGGCATCCTTGAGGCTCCTTCTGAGGTGCTGAGATGAAATGCAATGCTTTTCCAGTGATCTGGAACACACACCTGGCCTGGCTGTAAGCCACCATCATGGAGGTAGGCTGATGCCTCTAGGGCCACCAAAAGAGCTGCTTTAAGATATCCCCATGCTGGGACGCCTGGGAGGCTCAGTCGGTTAAGTGGCTTGGCTGCCTTCGGCTCAGGTCATGATCCCGGGGTCCTGGGATCGAGCCCCGCGTCGGGCTCCCTGCTCCGCGGGGAGCCTGCTTCTCCCTCTCCCACTCCCCTTGCTTGTGATCCCTCTCTCTGTCTCTCTCTCTGTCTCTCTGACACATAAATAAATAAAATCTAAAAAAGGAAAGACATCCCTATACTGTTATTTTCTACCGCTGCGCCAACGTAGCCTGGGTTGTCTTGAAGGGCCAGACCTCATGCCAAGAGGCGGGTTCACGGCGATGGACCAGGGTCGGTGCCCTCGGGGACATCCCAGAGAAGCAGATGCTCACGTGGAAACAAATGAACTGTTAATTGCAGCTTCAATGGGCTCATTAATTTCCCTCTTAGGGGAATTTTTTCCCTGAATGTTTTAATATACAGATAACAATTTAATTTTATTTAAATATATAGGCTGAGTGAGCATAAGTGAGGAGTTTATCTGTTTGTGCATGGTATTTGAATTCTGGTTGAAAACTTTTGAAAGAATGCAATTCACCTTGACCGTTACAAAGTTAAAGCTAGTAGGATGTGCAGAAATTACATTAACTAAACGATCCGTTTTTTTAAGGCTGTGATATTCAAAATTCTCCTTCCTTCTATGTCATTGACAAATCATGAATTAAGTCCTTCTTAGAAAGAGTGGTAACTTTTTCGATTCTAGATGAGTAATAAAGAGGACGTGAGTGGCCTGAGAAAGTGAATGTGGCTAAAGATTTTATTCATTCTCAGTAGGTGATGTAAGTGTTCTGGAAAAATCTGATAAAATTGCATTTACAAAATCCATTTAAAACTTACTCACTTGATGCTTTGGACTTTGGGGCATGATACTTAAGGTTCTTGCATACCCGTGAGGGTAGCTTTTCAGCTGACAGAGGAAACACATTTTGCATTTCTCATCAAAAAAGAAAATGCTTGTAAAGTACCTACTGTGGTGATTGGCACATAGGAAGCGTTCCGTGAGCATGAGGTATTATTATATCTGGGCATTTACTGTTACAGTAAAGGCTTCTTTGGTGTAATCCAATCGTGGATTTCCTGACAGTATCATAAATTACTCAGTGGTTATAAGGTCGATTTGTGTTTCTGGCTGACATGGGAAACTGAACAACCTTCAGGGGAATTATAATTGGGTGGAAACTTTGATTTGTCCTTCTTTCGAAACCAAGCTAGGTAGTAAAGTGGACTCTTAAGAAGCAGCGAGTGGTAGACTGAACGAAAGGCCTTTAAGAACAGGCACCATCTTGAAGTCCAGTCTGTGGGGGATGAGCTGGTCTTTCACGTTCCTGGTTTTACCTGATGGAATCAACACCAGAGGTGTTGACGGAGGCCCTGTGACTATTTCCTAGGAAAGAGAAGCTGGCTGAGGTGTCTGCCATGACTGTCACATTTAAACATGTAGAGACAGATGAGACGAATATAGATGACATGACAGGCAGGCAGCCTGGACCAATCACACGCTCAGTCAGCCAGCTTCCGTTTTTGTTGTGGACTGCCTTCGGTGGGGGAAGGAAGGATAGAGCGAGCTGGCCTTGGGCTCTGTCAGCCGCTGTCTCCCTTAGAATGGGATGAAGAGGTTCTGGTATTGGTTAGGGGAAGGTTTGAGGGCCTTCAAGCCCCCACACTGTAGTGGCCCTGGGCTGTTTTGTTCTCCATGTTCTGCGCCCCTGGGACAGAGTGCATAGAACAGCAGTGTTGTCATCCGCCTCCTCCCTTATATCTTCCTTACTGCCTAGCGGGGAAAAAAATCAGGAAAATAAGGGCTTTTATTTGCATTGGCATAGACTAGGTTATTATTACTAAAACAACACGGGAATCGGGAAAAGCTTCTACCCCGTTTGTGCCTTTATGAATGATCTTTTCCTCCCATCTGCTTTATCAAATCCTACTTAAAAAAAAAAAAAAAAAAAAAAAGAACCCTTGTTGATTCACCCAATGACTGTTTGCAGCTAATGAGATTAGCACTGGGTAAACTCTGGGAATGCAGAAATGAATAACCAAGATAAGTCCAGATGTAATTATAACATGCGATCAGAGTATAGAAAGGGATTATGAAAAGAATTCTATGAAACTCAATCCATGAGATAGTTTTAAAATATGATTGGTCGTCAGAAATTGCTGACTTAGGTGTTGCTATCTGGAAATTGCCTGATTCCAAAAGCTGAAGTGAAAACACATTTCTATGAAAAACAATGTGCAGAGGACAGACAGTAACATTCGCACTGTGCGTTCCTGTGGAGCGGCAGGTCAGGGCAAAAGCTGAGGGCTCCGAGCCACAATAAAATCTGGGCCAGACCCTTTCTTATTAAAGGTCTACTATTCATGGGCTGGACTGTTAGCTCTTCTCACGTGCTTTTCCTCAGAGGTCTCCGTGTCCTTCCTGAACAGGGCTCATAGGTCAGGTAAATATCCAGGCTCGGAAGCAGTTGATGTCATTTCCACCCTGAAGGGACCCATCTCTAGGAAGACGTTGTGAGAAGCAACTGGGGTTAGTACTAAGCGTTGCCGAGCCAGCTGGTAGACTGGCTTTATCTGATAGTTAGGGATATATATATGTTTTTTTTTTTTTTTTAATGAACTTAGGCGTTAGGCTGAATATCCTGGCCTGGTAGAGAGGTTTCTTTCTCCCTCCTTTGACCCTTGACATGGCTTTCCAGAGCTCAGTTGCTCTTGGTTGGCATCATCAGATTTAAGGCCAAGAGAAGCAAAATGGACAGGCTTTCAGACTCATGCTTAGCATGGCCTGTTGCTTCAGGAAGATCTAGGAGACCTCAGGTACCTGTACAAACCCCACCCGAGGAGCTTGGAGGGAGATGCTTTTCTTGCCCCCGGATTGCTGAATCAAGCTCTAGAGGGTCCTAGCAAACAAGGGTAACAAGGGTTTCACCCATCTATCGTGCTCAGCTTGTTAAGTGAAGTAGCTATAGTCTCTCTTGTATTCTATAAATTCATCTAGAAACATACCAGGCAAGGCCATCCTGCTGCCTCCATGCCTCTAGAAAAAAGACTTGTAGGCCAAGGCTGGGTGGTAGTAGAGGGAGAGGGAGTTATCATTCAAGATGCTGCTTTAAGTTGTTTTGAGATGTGGTTCGAGGGTATTTGTTGATTCAACATCCAGAACCAGCTATTACCAAGAGTAATGACTAGCATTGGTAAATCTCCAGATTGATAGTTTGCAAAGCACTCTCAAGTATTATTTGATCCTTGGAACAACCGTGTATCCCCTGCAAAAATGTGGGAATGATGATACCTGCTCATTAGGGATCTTGGAGGATTAAATGAGATAATGTAGGGCCGAGTGTCTAGCCCAGCGTCTAGTGGGTGGGAGAAGCTTGGTACCTAGGAACCATGTGGAACATGAGGCCATGGGAAATTAAATAGCATAACTATGGTTAGAGAAATCAAAGTTTGGAGGCTTAGACCCAGGGAGCCTATCTTGCCCCTAATTAATCACTGCCTTTGATTAAGACTGAAAGAACTATGGCTCAAACGTGCTACACTTCAAAAAAATTAGTGACAAGGAGAAAGCTTGGGTGATGGAGAGAAGAAGCACTTTTGCCTTACCTAGTGATGCAAGGACTCCCTGGACTGAGCAAAGAAATTTCCTTGTACGTGGTGACTATGATTGAAGATCATCTATTTTCCATTCTGATAGAAATAAAGAAGGAAAATACAAAGTTGGAATATGAAAATCCACGTGGAATAATTTTTATGTATTTACAGTAATGCTAAATTATTCAAAACTCCTCAGCTACTCCATATGTAAGTGTTAAATGAAGGAATGAATGAATCTCTGATGATCCCTAAATTCATTTCATCACTTGAAACGTGGTTATTTATTTGCCCTAGTAAAAATGTAAATTTAGGGGGGCGCCTGGGTGGCTCAGTTGGTTAAGCGTCTGCCTTCGGCTCAGGTCATGATCCCAGGGTCCTGGGATCGAGCCCCACATCGGGTTCCCTGCTCAGCGGGGAGCCTGCTTCTCCGTCTCCCTCTACCTCTGCCTCTCTCTCTCTCTCTGTCTCTCATGAATAAATAAATAAAATCTTTAAAAAAAATGTAAATTTAGAGTCGTAGTCTCTGAGTTTGACATTTCAACTCTCTTAAGAGACCTCACTGAGTTCTTACTCATATTAGTTATTCTTGACAAAGCACGGATACAAATAAAAATGGTCACTCCGTGTTAGTCAATAACAAAGCTTTTTGGTCTATTATGCATTCCTCTTTCCACGATTGCTTATCAGTCAGAATTGTAGGCTTGCTTCAATTCGTTTCTTAGACCAGAATGTCTCAAACATAAATGTACACGGGAAGCACTCGGGGTCTTGTTAAAATGCAGATTCTGAGTCAGCAAGTCTGAGGCGGGATTGGAATCTGATTGCAACTTGCAGCCTGGCCTTGCCGTTTTAGAGCCGTGTGCATTTAGGTTAGGGGAAAAAAGCAGAACTAACTTCTCCGAGCCTCCTTTGCTCCTTGGTAAAACAGGAGGTAATAATTGCGGATGAAACCCTGTAACGCTTGGCCCTTGAGAAGCCGTGGACGAAGGATATCGAAGGACGAAGGATAACATCCCTATTGTTATTCCCTGAAGACTTGTCTTCTCCTCCTTTACTCCAACTTTTAAGCCTCTTTCTGTCATAATCAAGACAATACAGGTTCTTCTAAGAAGCCAGACGATGTAAAGTTTCTACAGATACAAGTGAATGACCTCCTTCCTCAATCCTTCCTCTACTGACTCCACAGTATTCTTAAAGGACCCAACTCTAGCCTCCCTGAGGTTTTCTCGAGCTCAGCTTTTCATGAAATTCCCTTATCTCAGACTTTCCTTATTGTCTTTACCACCCCTTCCTAATGTCATAGCATTTGGTATTATTTTATAAACATTCTTAGGGTACAAGCCTTTGTCCATTTCTCAAGCCCGGTGACTGTATCTTAACAGCCCTTTTGTATCGGATTACTCATTTTTCAATGACTAGAGTGTTTTTGAAAGCTACAAGGTATTTTATCAGTAGTAAATACTTGAAACAAATGCAACAGCCCATAATAATTAATCAGATTATAGTCTCCGCTGTGTCGGTAGAATTTGCCCATCAGATAAAAAAAGAAAACCGTACATAGCCCACCAGCCATTCTTTTGAATTTTGAATACATAAGCAAGCGAAACACTGCCTTTCAGGTCCCTGCATTCATTTCCGAATCTATAAATTGCTCTTCAATGATTTCTCTCGAGAAAGTCTTATGAAGAGACCGTTTGATTTCTTTTTTTTTTTCTTTTTAAACTTTAGCTCAGGCAGAGGTGATGAAACATTGGTCATTCACAAGGGGTAGGATAAACTAACTAGTACTATATACATCTATAGCTTTTGCATATAAACTTTATGTGTGTAGATTTTGTTCTCTGCTGCCTCAGAATGGTTCTCTTTAATTCCACTTTGAGGCAGGATACTGAGAAATCACAAATTGCTTAGGGGGTAAACTTACTTAGCAGTCCACAACTGTCTTACTCTGGCAACCTGAGGGGTAAGGGGGCCCGTGCTGGCATCTGGGGGATCAAGGTCAGGGATGCTGCTAAGCGTCCTAAATGCACAGGACAGCAGCCCCCCACGGCAGAGAATCATCTGGCCCCAAATGCTGGGGCTGGGACACCCTGGATTGACCCAAAGTGTCTTTGCCAGTGACACAAAGGGAAATACTCAGCTTTGCTCTCAGAGGCATTGACTTGTCTGTGTGACCTCCCAAACCAAATCTCTTTGGAGATGTGGAAAACTCAGCCCTTGCAGAATCCCGCTTCCACCATCTGTGGCCGCCCCGAGTGGCAGGCTGGCAGCACCCCAAGGCTCTCCGCGTGGCAGGTTTCCCCCACCCCGGGCCCCAAGCCCGACTCGAGCAGTCTGGGCCCGCACATGCCGTCCTTTGGGCTGTCTCAGCAATATTTAAACCTCTGAAAGCTTCTTAAATATTCTTTAATCCCCTCCTCAAACCTGATTGAGGTGTACTTGATATTATCTGCCATCCCGTAGGTTTCCGAGTCATTGAGGCTCGCGTTCAGGACGACCTTCCAGGTGGAGCTGTTTGTGTCAGAGATAGCCTGGGGCTTTCGACCAAGTGGCAAGTCTGTAGAGAATAGGCCCGCTCCCCCAAATGGCTTACATTTGATGTATAACGGTTTCGATTGTGATACATTCAAGGTGCATTATTTCCATAGTTCAAAAGTTACTCAGTAAATCTGTTAGTCTGTTTTAAATCTATCTTCCAAAGGAAAGCTCTGCCTCTTTATCTGCAAAACTGTCGATTCTCAGCTTCTCAAATCGGAGGCTGGGCATGTGAGTCTTGGAATCAAACGTGAGTCTTCAATGCCGGCATCATTTCCGAGCGCCTGTCCTGCAGGCGGATCCAGTGTATTCCACGAGAGGTTCACATCACGGAAGCCCTCGGCTGGGAGGGCCTTTGTCACTGTCTAGTCCAGTGGTTCTTGCCCCGGCTGCACGTAGATCACCGTGAGTGGGGTGCCCAGCCCAGGGAAAGGAGATCCTCTGGGGTACAACTCAGGCCCTGGGATTTTCCCAAAACTCCCCAAGTGATTCTAATGAGCAACCTTGCTTGAAAAATTTCAGGCTTGCTCAGCCTCTCAATTACGAGTGGGGAAACTGAGGTCCAGATTAATTCATAAAGGCAGGAGTCAGCAAACACCATAAGAGCCAGCTACTAAATATTGTCAGCTTTGTGGGTCGTCTGGTTTCTTCTGGAACCGCTCAACTTGCCTTAGTGTGAAAGCAGCTGCAGACAATGCGGACACAAGTGGGCGTGGCTGTGTGCCAGCGAAGCTGTAAAAACACGGGGCTGGCCCATTGGGCCCCCGGGCTGTGGTTTGCCAACCCCTGGCTTAGGACTCACAGCTGGTTAGTGGAAACCCCATATGCTAGACCACAAATAGACCAGCTTTCAGTAAATGTCCTTCCATTTGATGCAGTCTTCCTGTTTGTGGCAGGGTCTGTGACATACCCCATTTCTGTAGAACTTAAATAAATACCCTTATGTAAGTTAAGACAAGTCTCCTGGTGTAGATACTCAGCCTACCGCACAGAGATTTTTATCTGTGGTCTTATTGGAGGTCTTCACTTTGAAGATATTTATCAAATTTAAGATGATGATAAAAGTCACAGTGTCTCTGTTTTACCAGTCAACACGATTTCTATCCAAGAGATATTTTCAAGTGGAAAGTCAGAAAATGATTTCTTTTGAATAACTCTGAGTAAATTTGAGTATTCAATCGAATAGCTGGAGATGCCTGCCTAGGAGGCCTCGGGAGTGACGGTGGAGTAAGGCCAACAAGGTGGAGGAAACGAAGCCATCACAGTTACTGGGGAGGGTTGTGTGTTTGGCTCCGAGGACAGTGCTGGTCTGTTTTGCTGTTTGTGTAGCGCTTCTTCCAGAATGCACTCGTAAAAATCGGTTCCTTGGAAGGTTAAAAAGCCATTGAATCTGGCCTTTTTTCTTGGAGATTGATTTACCTATATTTGTTAGTTACCTACTTGTCTATATTTTTCAGAGAAGATTATTCTATCTCTTGCATTTTGTGTCTAAAGAATACATTTGATCAAAGTGCTCCCTGTCCTTAAAAAAAAAAAAAATCAGTGTCTTATTTACAATGATTAAATGGCTTTTTGTCATTGATTTCGCTGAATGGATAAACACCAGAGATGGTGAAACACAATGAAATTTGTTTCCCACAGGAAGTGTCCCTTATCCATCTCTATGACCCCCCCTCTTTATGGTGCCCTCTCCCTGGGATGCCCCCGAAGACGGGAGGCCAGCTGTATCGACGTTTGCTTTCTCCACTTGGCTTACTCCACCCTTGTAAAACTTCACCGCTGCCTTCATCTTTGATTCTCGAGGCTCAGGGAGAATCATTTTTCCCCGTGCTGTTGAGAGTTATATAGCCCTAAGCGATTTTATGAAATAAAGTGTTCCAAAAGAGTGTTCTAGAAGATGAGTGATAGGAGTTAATCCCATGCATTTCTTCTGACAAGGAATTGTTAGGTGATAAGACAGCTGCTGAAGGCTGAGCTGATCCGTATCCAGATAAGCTCTGCACTTGAGGTTGATCTTTGTAGGATGGACAATAGGCATAGAAAATGTTGTAAAAAATAGGTTTGTTTGTTTCCCACTATCATTGGAAAAAAAACAACAACCCAGCTATAAAGAAGACAGAGTGTGGTCATTAAATGCCACTGAACCCTTGAATGATGATTTCTGAATTGCTGAACTGAAAATAATTTTCCTGAAACAAAAACCTTTCACAACTTGTTTTTCTTCCCCCAAAGTGAAGCAATTGTTCTTCATTTTACTGTTTCTAAATATTGGTTTATTTGTTTGTTTTTGCTGTTACTGCTTAAAGAATAACTATTATTTAAAAATACTTTAAAAATATTTCCTAAGTAATAAATTCCATGCAGTCAAAGACAACGAGCGGAGAGCAGAGAGCATAAAGCCCAGAACATTTCAGGCGTGCCCATAACGGGCAGGATGGAGGAAGCGGCCTCATGGGACTTGGCCATTTCTCTTGTAAAGTCTTCAACTCCCATGGGAAGTCCATGTAGGACATGCTATTGTTTGGGAGTTCCATTTAAAATCCACTGGCAATATTCAGTATTTTTTTTTTTTAAGTTCTGGAAATCTAAAGTGTGAGCTTTTTCAAATACAGTTTACTCCAGCAGCCAAGGCTGCCAAACAGAACTAAAGGAGAAAAAAATTAAGAAAATATAAATAGGAGCATCATGACTCTGCGGAGTGACAAACAGAAGTTTTTTAAAAGCAGCAAAAGACAACCACCCCAGCCTTGTTTGGGAACGCGAAAGTCGCATTATTTCGGATGTGTTTCTTTCTCCTCTCACCCCCTCCTTCATTCAGAAATGGTCATCTTGTCACCATAGGCACACATCCTTTTTTTTTTTTTTTAAAGATTTTATTTATTGATTTGACAGAGAGAGACACAGCGAGAGAGGGAACAGAAGCAGGGGAAGGGGCAGAGGGAGAGAGAAGCAGGCCTCCAGCAGAGCGGGGAGCCCGATGCGGGGCCCGATCCCAGAACCCAGGATCACAACCTGAGCCGAAGGCAGATGCTTAACGACTGAGCCACCCAGGCGCCCCACGCATCCCATTTTGAAGATGTTTTCCGGGAACGTTTCGCTGTCTTTTAATTTTGTGATCTGAATATCGGTGTGACTTTCCTCCTTTTGGCAAAGGGATTACGAGACACACTGAAGGAAAATAGGAACCTTTCTCTAATTGTAGACTGAGCAAAGGGTGAAGAATGATATTTTATTCTTCTTTCAAAAGACAGACTCCCAAAGTTACCTTCAGAGCTTGTCAACTGGTATCACAATCGCCTAGAGTGTGTTGAAAGTCTAACTGATCTGGGGCGCCTGGGTGGCTCAGTTGGTTAAGCGACTGCCTTCGGCTCAGGTCATGATCCCGGAGTCCTGGGATCGAGTCCCGCATCGGGCTCCCGGCTCGGCGGGGAGCCTGCTTCTCCCTCTGACCCTCCCCCCTCTCATGCTCTCTCTCTCTCATTCTCTCTCTCAAATAAATAAATAAAATCTTAAAAAAAAAAAAAGTCTAACTGATCTGGCCTCAAGATTCCACATTTTTACAGAAAGAAGGGCTGAAGCTTTCCATAATGTTTTCTGCCTTGGGCTTCACAAACACACTTATATCCAGATATTTTTTTCTTGTTAAAATCCTGAAGTAAGTCAGGGTGTACATATGCAATGATCTAAAACTTACCTTTGAAATTAGGTAAATGCACAAATTAGGGTTTAGAATTATGGTGCCTTTTTACTATGTAGGGCTGCATCATTTTTCACTTGGGTCTGAATTCATCCGTTGGCCTTTCCTTACAAATTTGAATTCAAAGCTTCGTCAGGCTAAACACAGATGTCCCTATCATTGGTAGCGAGCTAAATCAGAATTAACCCATGATAAAAATTTGGGAGAAACCTGTGGTATGCTATAGATATATTTGTACTCTTCAGTTGGATGCAGTCCTGTTAACTGTTTATGAGACCTAAGTCGCATCAGTGGCCCAGAGTTGGTTTTGTTTAGAGTGAGTTGGATACTAAAATTGGGTAGGAGAATGACCAAGTGCATCAGAATCAGATGAACTCAGAGTGACTTATGGAGAATGATAGGACCACAGAGGATATGAGAACCCGAGTACATTCCCAATGCCATGTTTGTGTGGCTGTGAACGTTGGTTTTCCAGAATCAAATATTGTCAGGGGTATTGAGATTTATCTTGTGGTCGATATTTGATCTTTTGCAACAGACAAATACTTAACACACTTCAAAGTGGAAGAAAAGTACTTAGACTTTGTTGTGTGGATATTATCGTGAACATTTATGTACCAACAAGTGTGTCATATGGGGAAGATTATTCTGTGTTTGGTACGTGGTAGTTGAACTAAGACTTCCACTTAATGAACTGTAGTTGAATTGCACTAAATTCTTTGGGTTTTTTTTAAATCGAAAGAAAAGTAAACGTAAATATAATTATGATTGTGCCTTCCAATGTGAAGTGGTTGGAGTATCTTTGAAATGTTTTGAGTCCGAAGTAGAATGGGATGGGGTACTTCAGTTACCCCCATCACCCACGTCCACATATATTCCAGTGCAATTCAAACATTTATTGATCCTACTCAGTGTTCAGATGGGAGGAGGTTAAGATTAGCACAAAGATACCTTTGTCATTAAGAAGGTTACTATCCAGGGGCGCCTGGGTGGCAGTCGGTTAAGCGTCCAACTCTTGGTTTCGGCTCAGGTCTGATCTCAGGGTCCTGAGATGGAGCCCCAGTCTGCTTAAGTCTCTCTCCCCGCCCCCTTCAAATAAATAAATATATATGTATATTTTTTTAAAAAGGTTACTATCCAGTAAACCTGGATGCTATATCTAGTCTATGATTATTTTTAAAATTTTACTTTTCATGATAAACTCATATAATAGTTGCAGGAAAGAAAGTATTTGGAGCAGCAAAGGTTCAAGTTCATTCCTTTTCTTCTTCAGCTTTTTGTTCAGACACTATTTGTGATGTTAATCACCACGTTAATTAAGTCTTAAATTCCCCACCCCAACCCTCATCGTGACTCATTTCTTAACAGCTGCCAGACATGGGTAAATAATGAGCTACAACCTTTTTGTAAGGTATTGAGCATTTATTGGGACAGCACAAAGTGCCCAATGGAGACATTGTATACACTAGTAGGAAGGAGCAAATGTTTCTTTTATTTTTATAATTGTTTTGAAAAACCATATGATTGCCAAAGACAGCATACACATGGTCAATTTGGATTCATCCCAGCCTCTAAAAAAAATCTGCAAAACACATTAATGGTTGTAATGTATACAGTGGAGGGTTTTTTTTTTTTTTAACATGCCTCCCAGCTGTACATTTGTAATGTTTAATTTAGGTGAAAATTCTATGAAGGATTTAATTGATATGATCCAGAAGTTTGTTAACCATTTTAAATGACCATTGATTTTGCCAAATTTCATTCTGTGCCATGAGAACATGGTCCATACTGGGTTGCATTAGTGGTGATAAAACTCCCCTTATAGATTTGACTCTTAAGTCAAATGGTAAAGTGTCTGCCTGAAACAAATGAACCACAGTCCTGGGGAGTCTGATTAGGCCTGGAAAATGTAGTGGAAATACCTGGCTATGGAGAGTCCCAGAAGTCTTTGGAGTAAGGTGTTTCTCCCTTAAAGCTACCCCCTCCCCCCTAATGTCCTGCATTCTTCTATCCGACTCTTTATTCACTCCACCTGTGCTCAAAAATTCACACTCGGGATTTTTGTGCTTTAAACTCATTTTTGCAATTTCCTTTTACACTTCTGGGTACTTCTTTTTTTTTTACGATTTTATTCATTTATTTGACAGAGAGAGAGAGAGCACAAGCAGGGGAAGCAGCAGAGGGAGAGGGAGAAGCAGGCAGGGAGCCCGATGTGGGGCTCGATCCCAGGACCCTGGGATCAAGACCTGAGCTGAAAGCAGACGCTTAACCAACTGAGCCACCCAGGCGCCCCTTTCTGGGTACTTCTTGAGATGGACCCCAAACTACAATTCCAGGCTTGTGTGTTCAGGAGACACTTTGCTATACTACAGAATGCAAATAATATAAAACTACTTTATTGGCCTCATTTTTTTTTTAAAAGATTTATTTATTTTAGAAAGAGAGAGCGTGCGCGTGTGAGCAAGGGGAGGGGCAGAGGGAGGGGGGGGAGAGAGAGAGAGAGAGAGAATCCTCAAGCAGACTGCCCGCTGAGTGGCTGAGTGCGGAGCCCTCACCGCTCCATCCCAGGACCCCGAGATCATGACTGGAGCTGAAACCAAGAGTGGGCCACTCAACCGACTGAGCCACCTAGGCGCCCCTAGTGGCCAGATCTTTAAACCCTCGTTGTACTTTAGGACTCAAGGAAAGAAAAAGCTTGTCAATTGACAGCTTCCTCCTGTTTTTCAGTCTCGATATATGTCATTGGTTATCAAAAGGGATGAAAGGCACATAGTCTGCTTCAGAGTACTTTGAAGACTGTTTTCTTCAGATTCCAGTTTTAAAGTTAGTGTTTCAGAGAGTGAGAAGTTGTAATAACCAGCTGTGAATTACTGCAGGGAAAATTTATTACTAGCACCTGAAGTCAGTGTTTTCTGTTTGTGTGTAATCTAAAAACAAGCATCCGCTAGCTTCATCTGCTAATTTGCGACAGCAACTTTACAGGCAGAGGAGAAAATGTAGCCTCAGGAATAAGGCCCTTCTTTTCGGCACATGTACAGGAGAGAATTAAGGTTTTTGACACAGAAGGAGATAAATAGGCCTACTGCCTTTGGTGTCGACCATAGAATGTCAGAATACCAAGTGTTTGGATCCTTCCAGAAAGCTGTCAATAGAATCGGAAGTGCTCATTTAAGAGAACTTGAAATACTTCCAACTCTCAGGCAGCACAGCACAGCTGTGAGAGCAGTATAATCTGAGAACTTTCTCTAGCACCTAAATTCCTTCTCAGGATTTGGGACTGAAGTGTCACATTATTTTCCCAAACTCTGTAGGAGCCCTCATTCACCCACCCTCCTATCCATCTATCTATGCACCCACTCATCTGCCCATTTCTTTAGCAAATACTTGTTGAGAATCTACTATGCAGCAAACACGGTGTCAGGTATTTTGAATCTAATGGGAAAAAAGAGAGACAGGGGTCCTGCCTAATGATGCTTTCCTTTGAGGGAGTTCACATCTTTTGTATCTGAAGTTTTCGAACTGTAAGAAGAGGCAGGGGAGTCTCTGTGTGTTACTAGAGAGCATAGGCCCTGGTAGACTTAATGTTCACCAAATTGACTATTTGGGTGGGATCCTCGTTACTCATGCCATAGAGTCAACTTGGACGGGACTCCATGTCTCATCCTTGGAATCTTCTCCAAGGAGGAGATATTGGGTCTCCAGTGATCAAGGACACACTGACTCTCATACTTTGAAACAATGCATCAGGCTCTAATTGGGCTAGTTTTGCTCTGAATCTCTTTCTGTGAACCACAGAGCACTCTACAGACCACAGCTAGAGCTGTTCATGTGGAATACCAACAGCCCAGGGAACAGACTAAATTAACAGGCAGAAGTCTTTGGACTCATTTCTAACTACTTAATGCTCTGAAGACTGGGAATTTCCCAGATCTTGGGACCTTGCAAAGGCCCTCTAAAGAGGTCTACTCTTCAAAGTCCTACAGGAAGCATGCAGGGATCTGCTTCTAGCTGAGCTTCCATTCCCATCTAATGAATCACTTGTACGATGGTGGTAAACAGAGAGGCCCCATCACCTCGTTATCCATACAACAGGAGGGCAATAGAGAGTAACTGTTGGTCCAGATTTCCTCTGTAAAGTTTCAGGAAATAAATGGTTATTAAGATTCACCCAAACAAATCCAGGTTCCACAAGGAGCCAGGAACCCACCTACCCACTACCTTTCAGCCTCCCTCTGACCCTAAGGACTGGCTGTAGCCAGAATCAAATCTCTTTGGCATGCTATCCTAGGGTGGGCTCCTAAGGAGATCTCTTTCCTAGACCTAGGATTTTGTTGAAGGCTAGGATACTCTTCAGGAGCTAGAGGCCGAGAGCAAGAGTATCAAATTCTCTAACAGGATCAGTCCATCTTGACAAAACAAAATGTGCCTTTCTGATTGGTACGCCTCCAAGCTGTTCTATGTATATGCTGCGGCGTAAACCTCCCAACCTCTCCCTGGGCACGTTAGGTTGCCTTTGTATCCTGAGCACCAAAGATGCCATTTTTCGTTAAACCAACATGAAGGTCCCCTTAGGTACATTTTTTTTTTTTAATTTAAAACTTTTTGATCGGTTATTGGGGAACCTTATAGCTGCAAATAGTGTTAGTTTTCAGGAAACTGGTTAAATGGTAAAATTCAGGCAACCATTATAATGAAGTTGAATCATGAAGAGAAAGTTAAATATGTGGCTCGGTTTCTTTCGTTATGATGTGAAACAGAATCACATTGCAAAGAAAAACCAGATAAAAGAGTAAAAATCACAGGGCTAACATACGGGTGAAGCAGTATTGAGTGTCACAGGTAGTGTAAATTCTCTGATTATTACCAGGCGGAGATGAGCTTTATTTCGGGGAATTGGATCATTATTAAGTCATCCGTCTGATCTAGAGCCAGCAGCCTGATCTAATGATTTCATTCCTGGATTATTTTTAATACATAGAATTAATGATGTATGGGCAGCATTCGCGATTATTTTAATAGTATGGTATCCTCCTAAATTGCTTTTGGTAAGTAAAATGTTGCATTGGAAGAGACTGTGTATTTTCTTAGTAGTGCTTCACAATTCCTTGTCTTACAATTCAATAAATCATCTTAAACCTGTCAGCACATAGAGTCTAAGATTTATTGCCTGATCCATTGTGTAGTAGATAGCTTCTTGGCCGGAGAGCAATTTCTGAAACTAATTTAATCAAAGTGTTTTTATAATAGAGTGAACTCTGGCTTGATGTCTCAAATATGTATTGATGTCTTCAGAAACGTATGATTTAATCTTATCCAATTTTGAAATAGAATTCAGATTTGGCTTTATGTGATTTCTGTTGTAGACAGGAAATCGTTAGCTGCATTAATATTATTCATGTATTCTTTTATCAAGCAAGCATTTATTGGTGCCTCTATTTGCCCATACAGCACTCTGCTAGATTTTGAGATGCTGTGGGGGGACGAAGAAAGTGCTGGGTAGGTGGAAAGGCACAACCAATGGCTCAGTTGGCACAACTGACTGCAACTGGCATGGCGGTTATTGGCCAATAGGGAAAATGGTTTAACTGAAGTGTAGTCCTCATTTCGCAGGGCAGCGGTCGTTACAGCTGGCTTCTACTGGGGAAATTCTAAACCTGCTATAGTTTTGAGGACTTTGCATGCCAATTCAGGAGCTTGAATTTGATCCTTTAAGACTAGACAGCTTTTGGACTTTTGAGAATGGGACACTATTGTAATACCAACTTACTGGGAAGATTACTTTGGTGACCACGCATGGACCAGCTTGGCTGGGCAAGAATTAGAGGAATGAAAACCAACGATTCAGGGAAGAAGATGGTTAGAGTGGTGACCTTGGGAAGAAAAGGAAAAGCTGAAGCCTGAAGCCGAGGGGTCTTTTAATAAACAACCAGGCAACTGTAGAGAGTGCTTGATAGAATGCATGAAGGAGAGGTCAGAGTCTAAGATGATGTTGTGGTTCTCGACCTAGAGAATGGTAATTCTCCTTTGTAAAGACTAGAAAGTGGGAAGAAATTTCAAAGGGGCAGATGATGCAGTTAAGGAAGTTGAGTTTAAAATAACAAGGGGTCGTCAAAGCTTAACGTTGGTGTGGAGGTGGGAATGAGAGACCAAAGTTTAGGTGTGAGTTAAGATCTGAGATCAAACTTTGAACATCATCAGGACAGAGGAGAGAGTCGAAACTGTCAAAGAGTCCACGTTTACCGAGGGAATATGTATATATGAAGTCACTGTTCTGTCGTAATTGTTTGGAGATGGAAACAAAACGTTGTGGTGAAAGGCTCACTTGCAGTCAAAATTACGCAGTGCCAAAGTCTGCCTTTAATTATAGTAAATGTGTTTGATTTGAAAATGTATTCATTAGCTGTAGAAGTGACACTTCATTCAAATAAAACTAACGCACTGGAGAAAAACAGTGGTTAGTGGAAGGCCACTCTATCATTGACTGTCACCATTGAACTACCAAGCTGTCTCTGATGTCATATGTTAACATTCTACTTCCCTGGAGTGTCCTATCACAGTGGTCAACCAAGGTCACAGACATTTGAAAATCAAATGACAAAAGTCACGCTGAAAAGTTCTGAATGCAAAGTTGAACGTTTGCTTTCAGCTTTCTACATTTTGTGTCAGGCCAAATCTTAAAGAGGTGCACTGAATTCAACCAGTTGGGGTGGGGGGTGGCATTAATTTTTCATCATAAACACATGAGTTTGGGTCCTCTGCTGGCTGATTGCCCTCTCCCCCTTTCAACACCACTTAAACATTTTTCAAAACAGCATTTATAAGTAATTGAGAATACACTGGGGCAACTTCACCAAGACTGATTTTTTTTTTTCCTGGAACATTCTGAACATCTGAGTTCTATCTACGTTTTTATTAGAAAAAGCAATTCAGAATTGCCAGTGGTGACGGGGTAAAAAGCACAGTTGACTGAGGTACACATTCATTCCCAAACCTTCCGTCTGCCAAGCTGTTGGGTCATTGCCCCCCACCTCCCAGGTTCTCCAGCCCTGCCTCGCTGCCCCCTGTGCATGGCTAGCACCCTCTTCCATCCATTATGCCTCCTTTTCACCAGTGGAGACAGAAGGAACGATGGCCTAAGGCCTGATGACGAAGACTGAGCAAGGGGATCAAAAGGTGTCCACGAGAAAGGGAAGATGAGAACACTTTAGGTGTTACTTACCTCCACTTAGCTTCTCTTCTCTTTACACATTTTAAACCCCCACATGTTGAAGGGTGTTACAACATTCAGGTAAGTGGTTCTCAAACTTGAGCACTCACCAGAATCCTCTGGGGGGCTTATTAAATCACAAGTTCTGGGCCGCCTTTAGTTTCTGGTTTAGCAGCTCCGGGGCAGGGCCCAAGAGTCTGCCGGTCCCACTAGCTCCCTGGGGGAGGCTGCTGCTGCTGGTGCGTGCTGCATTTGGAGAGCTAGACTCTAAGGCCCCGGGCGAGATGAGACTTTGCCCTTCATAGTCGTTGGAACTGGCAAGTCTCCTTCCACTTCTCTGAATATTGGACAGTTTTCTCTCCCTGGGTTAAAAGCAGATGATGGCTTTAAACATTTTTCTTTTTTAAGATTTTATTTATTTATTTGGCAGAGAGAGACACAGCGAGAGCAGGAACACAAGCAGGGGGAATGGGAGAGGGAGAAGCAGGCTTCCCGCGGAGCAGGGAGCCCGATGCGGGGCTCGATCCCAGGACCCTGGGATCATGACCTGAGCCGAAGGCAGACACTTGACGACTGAGCCACCCAGGTGCCCCTAAACATTTTTTTAAAGCGACATTTATTCTTTGACATCCTCTTGAGCCAAACATTGTGTATGCAAACCAGAATATATTCCAGGGAAATGAGAGTTCGTTCATTTCCGAAATACACCGACCCTTAAATGGTCATCAGTCATGTCTACACAAACGAACTCTGGGAGGACGGCTTAACAATTTTTGGTGTAGCACTGCAAATGGAATGGTTAACTCTAGAATGATTACTACTAGGTTTTGCCAGCAGACAGGTGCCCTCAGTCGAAGACACAGAATATTGTGGGCAGTGATGGAAAGGGTAAAAATGTTATCGCTGTGGTTTCCATCACTGTAAATATTTGCATTTTACCTTTCAGACTGCAGAGGCGTTTCTAGTCCTCAGGGCATCGTGTTGCCTGAGTTGACCTCTCAAAGAATCTGGGTAGGGCAGTGAATCTATTCTTTTGTCATCAGAGTTCTTAAATTTTTTTCCCCTACGACTTTGATTTACTGCATAAAAAATCCTGTTGAATTATAAACATCCGTAGCCTACTTCTGTGATATTTCTGGTGAAATAATTACTGTTAAAATCAACAAACCCAGTTTGTAGGATGCTGATATGTTGCAAAGTATAAATTGAGGTCACCGGAAGTTCTTTTTAGACATTAGGAATACTCGAATGATTCAACAAAGCATTTCCCTGTATTTTCTGGTCAAAAAAGCCCTCTGAATTTCTGAACAGTAATAATCAGTGGTCCCTGCAAAGCACTGTTCAGTAAAGTTCCTGGGATTTTCTATGATAAATTCTTATAAATCCACACTTCCAGCGACATCCATATATAATTTTATTCCTGCACTCACTGTATGCATATTCTGCATTCCAGAAGATATTCTTTTTATTCTGAATAAATCTTAAAGTGTAAAACTAGCAAAGGGCATAAATTGTTAATTTTTGTTCACTGTATTACAGATCCAAAGACTTATTAGCAAGCTGATTTCTCAATTTTGAGCAATAGTTCTTGCTTTTGGCTACGCATTAGAATCTCCTGAGGAGTTTTAAAGGTTCCAATCCCTGGACCTTACCCCAATCTAAGTAATTCAGACTCTCTGGTTGGAAGGGGGTGTAGACTGAGCGTGGTATTCGTACAGCTCCCCAGGCGACTGCGGTGTGTAGGCCAAGGTGGGAACCACTTACCCACTGATCGGTCATCATCTTGCTTCCTTCCTTCCATAACTTCTATGTTTCTTTAATTTCGACTCAGTCAAAATCACCTTGATTGGACAAAGACAGCATCAGTCCTACTAAATGAGGGAGAAGTGGCTGGGTAAAGGTGGGAGAGTCAGGGATGAAGGAGGCGATGAATTCAAGACGTCTAAAACACAAGGAAGGTTCTGTCTTTGAAGGTTACTCAGGGCCAAGAAACAATGGCATGCTTTCATATTCTTCTTTGATTCTCTAGGCTGTCCCAAATGGGGAGTTCTCTTACATAACATTGATTTTGTAAATTCTTAACAGACCAGACCCCTTTAGATGGAGTGGAATTTTAATCTTTTTTTTTTTTTTGAGTCAAAGAGTATAACCTCCCTTGGCTTTAATACTTCTTTGCACCTCCCAGATGGGGATATGAATTTTGTGAACAATATGAATCCTTTCTGGGAATGCCACAAATTCAAGAGCAAATGTATTGCATTTTAATAATCATTTTCAGCAGCTGGTCCAGAAAAGGCATGGTCCTCTAAAACCTAACAATTTGAGGACATACGTGTCGCGGTAGAATCAAAGCAAAGCCATTGACATAGAATTATTAGATCAAAGACCCAACTATTTTTGCTTGAAATATATTCAATATATTCACTTCAACCAAAATAAAGTATCTGCAGAATATAAAGTACTAGCTTAGAAAAAGATTTGGTCTTCCCACAGTATCTTACAAACAAAAATGCGTTTCCATTCATTGACGGCCAAACGATTCACCATGAGACATTCAGGTCTGGTAAAAATGTTTGATGGTATCAGTTAAAACCCTATTTAAGTAGAAAAGCCAGAACATGTTCGTTAATGAGTATCTAGCAATGTCCTCATCTACTTAAAATGGAGGAAAGGGGATAAGATCAAAATCATTCAATCTCTGAGTGATGGAGGAAGTAAAGCTTGAAGCACCATGTACAAACAAGGTGTATGACATCTATCAGTATCAGGGGATTTTATAGACATTAATTATCCTGTGCTCTAAGGCCCCCTTTGAGGTGTGTTTTATGATTAGGAAAAAAGACTGAGGAAAGTCAAATTGATGGAAAAAGCAACTGATGAGTAATCCCACGTTCGGTGTGTACCTACAACCCAACGCTTTATACTTACTCACAGATTGGAAAGAACTGACGGATCCTTGTGCTGTGCTGCCATCTTTACCTACTCTTGACCATGCTCTTGCTGTTACAACCTTGATTCCAGTTAAGATCCTTTCTGACTCTTTCCCGGCCTGAATCTTCCGCTTCTCTGAACAAAAGTCGACAGTGGAATTTATTCAGACATTTGCATTTCACCCATGATTTCAAGCAATTTTTTTCTTTTATGAGTTACAGATTATTTCGGTAACCAACGAAAAGAGACAAAAAGAGCCTTCGCCTTTAGAATTTTGAGTACCTGAATGACTGAAATTTTAGGCATACTCCTATGCTCTCATGGTAGGGATTGAAAATGTTACGTGAATTGAATCATTGCAACTTTATTTCTTTATTTTTTTGAGTTATTGAAATTTTAAAATGATTTGGACCAACAGAGCAAACACTCTGTATTAACTGATAAAAAGTGTTTAGATTATTTTTTTAAAGACATTTTTATTGTTTCTAAAGAGACCCATTTTCTGTAGCCCATAAGCAGCAACAGATAACCCGTGAACAAATGAGAAGTACCCGTGCCCCCGTAAAACTTTATGGGCACCGAAATTTGAATTTCATATACTTTTCACGTGTCACAAAATTTTATCTTTTCATTTTTAAAAATCATTTAAAAATGAAAAAAGCATTCTTAGCTGGTAAGCCATCCATACAAACACAGGTGGTGGGCAGGATTTGATCTGTGGGCCGAGCTGGGCCGACCCCCGGTCTAGGAGATTAATATTTTCCCCAACTTGAAAGCTTTTTTTGTTTGTTTTTGAGCAAAAATAATAAACTACTGTTAGTCTGTTTTCCAATAGTCCCGTAATCTTTCCATCATCTAATTCTTGACCGACAGTTGGTTACCTCTCTTGAGTCAACCCCATGGATGTGCTGTGTTGAGATTGATTCAAGACCCTGAAAAGGGGCACATGAGCAGGGAAGGGCAACAGGAGCGCTGCCAAATGGGACCTTCGTGGCCCTTTTACCTAGGCCATGATCTTAGGAAATGCTTCCTGTAATGCTCCATTGATCAAAGCTACAGTCATTTTCTCTGAAACATTTCTCTGCAGGCATCAGTTTCGCAGTGGAGATAATTATTTCTAAATTTGAGATTTTTCAGAGGTTCCTCGTCATCCAGCTTCCTTCACCTCAGTATTGATTCTCAAAACTGACAAATGTGGTTATGGGTCAGTTGCTCACCTCTCTTATTATCGGCAGAAGTTGGGCCAGGGGACAAGGAGCGAACAAGAAAGGCCACTCACATCTCTAGGACCTATAACTAAGTAGTTGTCGTCGGATCTGCTAAAATTATAACTAGGTGAATATAACTCTTAAAGATAGAAATTTATCTCCATCAAAATTTGAAAGCCATTCTAGACCATAAATGGTATTTAAAAATTGTTCTCTGTGTATTATTGACTACCAGATTAGAAGAATAAGCCTTGAACTCCTGATGATGGACTTTATAAATATGTAGAGCAGATTCTGCAGAGTTAATATAAAAATATCAAATAAAACCTGACAAGGTAAATACAGTATCATGTATCAAAATGGCTTAAATTGTAGCCCATGGAACACTAGACTTAAATTTGTATGCAGATTGGGTTTTATTATGTTTCTCAAGTTCCCTGGGCGGCCTGTCTTGCCAGGGCATTTGGAAATGTTAACTATCATAACCAATGAAAAGAGGCATTAAAAACTAAACCCAGCATAAATCACACGTACTCGCGGTCTGTCGTGAGTTGAACCTGAAGATAGCCTTAAACTCCTGCAAGGTAATTAAAACATCTTAAGTGTTTAGTTACATATAAAGAATTTATGCTTTTATGCAGGTGGCATGTGTTAATACTGGTGTGTGTTTTCATATTAAGGATTGTAATTAAAGTTTCTTAGAAGAAAATATATGGATTGTGGCCCTCGATGTGTTCATATCCTGATCGTGCTGGAGTCGTGGTGTTGGGTGTCAGAGCGACAAACACAGGTCCTGAATGTCGCTCTGAATATTATGGACTGAAACAAGCGAGATCTGTGTTTGCCTTGAAAGGTATCCAGACTTAATATTATACTTTAAAGACATTCTAAAGCATTGACTCCGGAATAAGAGCAAACATTCTTTAAGGACTGGATAAACCCAAAAGGAATTACTGAAATCTCCTGTTTCAGGCATACATTTTAATAGTGGTGCTCAATGACAAGCATTAAGTCCCTGCAACCTGACTCTTACGTACAGGTCTCCAAAGGCTAAAATTAGCAGTATTTTTGTCCGCTTACCTTGCCATTTGATTAGGTATCAGTGTGTGTAGAAGCACAAAGCTCATCTGTTAAGTTGGATTTATTCTTTCCAGCTGGTGTCCCTATCCCTGCGTACAGGCTCCTGTTGAGGTTGGTGTGAAATCTGCTGTCCCGCCAGGGATTGTTAAATTGTTAAATTATCAGTTCAAATGAGCCTCGCTGAACACTACCCAACGTGAAGGAGGTGGGAGTATGGCTCCGTGAAAATGCATTAGGAGCGTATGCATGAAAAACAAAAATTACGGGAAAAATTAATCATCCTCGCTGCAGAAAAGTGTGCGGGCCAGCCTCATTCTTTAAGCAACACGTGGTTTACAGCTTGGCCTTTCCCAAGTTTGACTTGTATCCTATCGATTGCTTAATATTAAGAAGCCAGATCTGCCTTTTAGAAGGACCATCCTTGTATCTTTACTTTTATTTTTTATTTTATTTTATTTTATTTTTAAAGATTTTATTTATTTATTTGAGAGAGAGAATGAGAGAGAGAGAGCATGAGAGGGGGGGGAGGGTCAGAGGGAGAAGCAGACTCCCTGCCGAGCAGGGAGCCTGATGCGGGACTCGATCCCGGGACTCCAGGATCATGACCTGAGCCGAAGGCAGTCGCTTAACCAACTGAGCCACCCAGGCGCCCTGTATCTTTACTTTTAGAAGGACCGTCTTGAATTATTTGTATTCCTCTACTTTGGTGGTGGTGGTGGTGGTGGTAGGAGGCACACATTGAATTCCATCAGCCGGTTGTGTGCTTACAAAACCTCATCCGTCTCAACAAAGACGCATCCTTAGCACATCCTTCCCCTTCGAAGAGTAGCAGTGCTGTGGAAAACACACCTGGGGAGGAGGTCATGAGTTAAGGCTAGGAGTGACTTGACTTTGCTTTTAGATGGAATTTGGAATAGATGTGTCTGTGATAATTGCTAGACTATCTATTTACATAAACTCATCTTTATTAAAATTTGTTCAGTAGTGTAGTATTTGCCTTTCCAGAAACCTTGTGGTCTTAGGGAGTTACACAGCATCCTTTCAGAATGCTTTTCAATTGTCAAGCCCCTCTTCTTGGGCTCAGACTCAATGCTACCAACGAGAAAGGCCCTCAAGGGGCGGGGCTGGGAAGGCAATATTTTAACAATCTGCAGTAGTTGTTAAATGAACTAACTAGTTAGTTGATTTACTACATTAGATTTCAGAAGAGTTGTCCAGTGGATAATCAGTTTTCCCTGCTACTTGTTCCCGCAATAAATATTTGAGCACTTAAAATGGGAAGGGACTAAGCTGTGATGGGTATACAGCAGGCACTCAATACATACTATGGTTTTGCTATCCCCTCTCCTTAGTAGTAGAATTATTTCCTGCTATGCAGGTGCATTCCAGAGGGAAGAGCATGTGCCCAGGCCCAGGAAGGAGCTTGGCCTACGGGCCAAAGCTCAGTCACCACCTGTTTTTGTAAATCATGTTTAATTGGAAGAGAGCCCTGCCCATCCGTTTATGTAGAATCTGTGGCTGCTTTCTCGCTAAAACAGCAACAGAATTGAGCGGTTGCAACAGAGAGCTTATGGCCAATAAAAACTAAAATATTTACTACCTGGCCTTTTACAGAAAAAGTTTGCTGACCCCTGTTCTATACTGTGATGCTGGGCTGTTCACTAATGGAGCCACTAGCCGCGTGTGTAGCCGCTGAGTGTTTGAAATGTGACTGGTGTGAATTGAGATGTGTTACATGTGTAAAACACCTACCAGATTCCAAAGACCTAGTAAAAAGAAAAAAAGAAAAAGAATGTAAAATAGTTCATCAGGCTTTTTTTAAACATCTTTGAGTAATCTCAGGGGCGCCTGGGTGGCTCAGTTGGTTAAGCGACTGCCTTCGGCTCAGGTCATGATCCTGGAGTCCCGGGATCGAGTCCCGCATCGGGCTCCCTGCTCGGCAGGGAGTCTGCTTCGTCCTCTGACCCTATCCCCTCTCATGTGTTCTCTCTCTCTCATTCTCTCTCTCTCAAATAAATAAATAAAATCTTTAAAAAAAAAAAAAAAAAACATCTTGAGTAACCTCTACAACCCAACGTGGGGTTTGAACTCAGAGCCCCAAGTTCAAGGGTCGCACGCTCCACCAACTGAGCCAGCCACGCGCCCCAGCTCATCAGTTTTTAAATATTGGTCACAGGTTGAAATAATATTTTGGATATTGAATTAAGTAAAATATATTCTTGAAATTAATTTTAACTGGTTCTTTTTACTTTTTTTTTTTTAAACAAGACTATTAGAAAATTTAAAATGTGATTTGCATTTGCGGCTGACATTGTATTTCCAGTGACTGCTGAGTTAGAGCCTGGAATTTGGAGGATATGTGACCTCTAAAAAAAACTAGAAAGAGGGGAGGGGGGTGCCCGGGTGGCTCAGTCAGTTAAGCGGCCGACTCTTAGTTTCGGCTCCAGTCATGATCTCAGGGTCCTGAGATCGAGCCCCGCATCAGGCTCTACGCTCAGTGCAGATTCTGCGTGTCCCTCTCCCTCCTCCTCTGCTGCTCCTCCTCCAGCTCTTTCTCTCTCTCAAATAAATAAATAAAATCTTAACGAAAAAAAAGAAAGAAAAGAAAGACAGGAGGTGGAGGAAGAGAAAACAATCTCTTGTATTTGCGGATGTCTTTCAAAAACAATAAAATCTTTTGTTAATTTGGCTACTCCTCATAAGAAGGAATACGCACCAATAATGGCTTAGGATTATTTTCCTAATAAGGTTTTAGTCGAGTTCTCCCAGAAAACGACCCTGGCTCAGAATCCATGTTGGAAGGTGACCCAGGAAGCAGCTGGAAGGGAGAGGGGAGGGGAGGCAGGACCAAGGAGGGGAGGAAGCAGAAAGAGGGTGTGGACGCGAGCCGCTTGTCACCACAGGCACCTGGCTCCTCTCAGTGGGGCTCTCTGAAAGATTTTTTGGGTCCTGACTCAGGAGGGTCCCACCCGGGAGGTGAGGGGAGCTGGGCTTTCATCCACCTACTGCCAGTGGTCGCTGACTGAAGGCTGCTCCTAGAGGCATCAGCCGCCCCTCGTGCCTAAAAGAACAGGTGCTTGGCAGCCAAAAGGCACCAGCAAGCCCGAGAGTGGGGACTGCCTGAGGCCCGGGGTTGGGCCCCTCTAGTGCCTGGTACTGACACCAAACTGAATGTTTTCTCCCATAATTCATGACTTCAACAAACATTTGTATAGTTCCTGGTGTATGTGTCCATTTCCTCCCCTGAGCTTAACAATAGCGCAGATAGGGAGATCTATCCGTACCCACACCCCATGGATGGGGAAACTGAGCCCAGGCGGCATCTGGCCAGGAGAATTGAGCTGGGATGGTAGCCCCAGTCTCCTCACTCTCTGCATGTGTGGTCACTCAGGCCTGACTCCTTGGATCTCTGCAAAGCTCGGCTCCGTAAGGAGATGTAAATGTATTAACGTTTTTGAGGTGAGAACAGGAAACGAAAACTATTTTTTTGGTACTCTGTAGGATTCCTTAGATATCCGTAGGGAAGTAGATACTTCTATACCCTTAGTCCCAAGACTCTTATGCCAAAAAATATTATCTCTCTTTTGCACAAAGCACAGTCAAAATTAGGAGGTTATAGGACCTGCTGACCGCCACACAGGATGTGAGCGATCCAGTTAAATTCTCGAAAGCTCCACAGAAGTCCCTGTAGTGGAAGCTTATGGATGCATGGTTCACTGAAGACTGGATTTTGTTACCTCCCCATTACCCGGGCTCTCTTCAGAAGTGTTGTCAGTCCCTTTGGTACTTCTTGGAAACAAGTCTCTCTCCCAGCTTCATTTCCCTTTATTATGCTTGTAAGTGACTCGGTAATTCTTTGTGGACTTCAGTAACACTTGTACTATTTAAATTTGAATAACCCCAAAGGATCTAGATAGGTCAATGTGTTTAATCCACAGGCTTTAGTCTACATATTAGTTGATTAAAAACAGATTTTTATACACGATGTATACTTAATAAAAGGAGGGGAAGCAAGCAGATGTTTGTAAAATCTAAATGTGTTAGATTCTATTTGTTTGGCTCTCTTTTGCTGACTAGCTTTAGAAAAATCATACCTATGATCACTGAAGTGTAAACAGTTAGATGATGTATTTCCCTAGAAATTTCCTGCTCAGAGGGGTCAGCCAAAAAGACAAGGAGAAAGATTCCCTAAGATTAACATACCAAAAGAAGTTGACAAATATACCATAAAGTAGTCACATCTAGATCAAGGACACTGAATAATGGAATGCCTTAAAATTATTCTCTAGTCTCTGACCATGAAGTGATTAGTGGTTGTGATTCATTTCATCCAAACAGAAAAACTTTTGGCTGGTGTCTGCGTTGTTGTTGTTGTTGTTGTTAAGAGCTTTGAAAGCAAGGTTTTCTTTGATGCAACCATGAGAGCATTAACTTGAACCTTAATCACTCTGTCTAGCTCCTTCTATGACTTTATGTTAAGGTATCCCATCCTTTAAGTGGGAAATAGTCACTTTTCTCGCTTAAAATATTTGTATTTGAGATGCTTTGAGTGTTTCAAAGCCAAAATCGAAGCGTTCTTGTTGGTCTTCCAGTCCCGATGAAAAAAAGTGCCAAACCTCCCTCTTAATTCTGAACATATGAGAACTACAGATAAAATATTTTCAAATGGATTTTGAAGAATAATAACAAGTTTAAACATAAGTGGAAAGTCTCCAAGGACCGGAAATGAAAGGAGATGCAGAATGGTGGGGGAAGGCTGAAGCTGGGCTACTCAGGAGAAGTGGAGATGAGCCAGGGTGGTGGGGACCCCGAGGGGGAACATGGTGGAGAGTGTCACACATGGGGCAGGAGCCTCAGACTGTCCCATACACCTGGAGGCCAGGACTCCCAGTGGACACAGTGGACTCAAAGGGTACCTCCCACCTTCTCTGGAATTGGAGCCAGACAGAATTCTCAGGGACAGAATGCCTCAGGGAGGCACTGAGTCAAACCCGGATCTGTGCCTCTTTAACACACGGGTGTCCTGCGGGAGCGCTCTCTCTGGGGAAACGACCTCACGCCCTAACATCCGAGTGGGCAGCTCGCTTGGCTGTGCTGTGCCAATCCCCAGATCCCAGCCCAGGGAGCAAAGTTCACATCAGATGAGCTGTCGGACAAAAATTGTAAGATACGAGATAAAATCAGACTCTTGGGAAACATTGCACAAACACAGGAAAATAGGGAATTGCCTTTTTTCAAGTAAGCTTAAGAATAAATAAGTATGTTTAGTCCTCTTGAAATTAGGAAGGGAGGAATTGCATCCTGGGAAGAAGAAGAGAAAGTAAGTCAAGAAGAGGGAGATGTGATAAAGAATCCACTGGAAATGAAAAATGTGGTCATTGAAATGAAAAAATTGGGCAATAAGATAAAGACCAGATTAATAAGCAGAACGTGTTTAAGAATGACCAGAGAGATTTCTGTTTCTGACGTATGCATTTTAAGCTTTAAATAAAAGTGACTCTTTTCCTGAATATTCTTTTCTAAATCTAACATTTTGGAAAGCAGAAAGAGTAAATGCTTTCAGAAATTAATTTCATGGCATAGTGAACTATTATCACCTTGATGAAATTATTGATTTTCAAAATGCCTGCCATACTTTTTTTTTTTTTAAAGATTTTATTTATTTGAGAGACAGAGAGTGAGAGAGAGCATGAGAGGAGAGAGGGTCAGAGGAGAAGCAGACTCCGTGCCGAGCAGGGAGCCCGACGTGGGACTCGATCCCAGGACTTCGGGATCATGACCCGAGCCGAAGGCAGTCGCCCAACCAACTGAGCCACCCAGGCGCCCCCCCCCCCATACTCTTTTCAAATCCTTTTTTGCAGATGGCATTACAAATCCTCGATCTATTTTCTTTTCCATGAAATTTCCTTCCATTCCGTCTTTTCACTGTATTTGTGGAATTGTCTGTTAAAACTGTTAAAAATGTCTGCCCTAGGGGCGCCTGGGTGGCTCAGTTGGTTGGGCGACTGCCTTCGGCTCAGGTCATGATCCTGGAGTCCCTGGATCGAGTCCTGCATCGGGCTCCCTGCTCGGCAGGGGGTCTGCTTCTCCCTCTGACCCTCCTCCCTCTCGTGCTCTCTGTCTCTCATTCTCTCTCTCGCAAATAAAAAAAAAATCTTAAAGAAAAATGTCTGCCCTAATCCTTTGCCCTGATCTTGGTCCATGACGTTGTTCTATTCCCTGCCTGTGGCCACCTCTACCTCCATCCCATCTTCCCAAGAAGTTCCCATTGCTGTTCACCAAAAACTCCGTACCCATCCTTCCAGCCTCAGTGGAAAGAATGTGTCCTCCGGGAAACCTTCTCCAGGCAGCCCCGACCTCTGCCCCTTGACTCGTTCACAGCATCTTTCCCCCAGTTGCATCTCCTCGTGGACAAGGAGTAGGAGTTTTATTTGTGTTTCCCCAGTATCTCTCAGAGTCTGGCATGTAGTAGAAGCTCAATAAATACTTGTGTGAATAGCTAAATAAATGAATGGCATCAATGAATAGCATATAGAACGAGAAGTGGGTTATTGTGGTTGAAAATTAGATTTAATAGTCGTTGCAGGGGACTTTAAATTTGATGTTCTAAAGGAATAGGGAATAATTCTAGATTTGTAAGCCGGATAGTTATATGAAAAATGTGGCATTCAAGGAAATTTAATCTGGCATTGATAGGTTGGTAGACAAAGAATAGAAGCATGTACAAGAAAATGTACTATGAGTGAGTAAATGTGTATGATGGGACTTCTTATATCTTATAAATGCCTATCAATAGTCATAATGTCAGTGATAGCCAGATAATGCAAACCTTCCTCTGAGGGACTGACCTCAGCCTGCCCGTAAAATGGTAAATCCTAAAAATCCAATAATAGTTGATTTGCTGTGGGAATATACTCCTTATATTATTGCCATTTCTGATTCAGGTAAAGAACTAGAAATCCAATTACCTCCTTTCTAGTTCACCTAGTTCACCACCTATAGCTAATTATTCAGGTAAATGTGCCCAGGTTTGTACAAGAAGCAGGAACAAAAAGAGTGAAATGTGAACCTTTTTTAAAGGTTCTTTTAAATGCAGCTCCTCAAAGTCGAGCTTAAATCTATGCGGGGCGCCTGGGTGGCTCAGTCAGTTAAGCGTCTGCCTTTGGCTTAGGTCATGATTCCAAGGTCCTGGGATCGAGCCCCGCATCGGGCTCCCTGCTCAGTGGGGAGTCTGCTCCGTCTTCGTCTGCCCCTCTGCCTGCTTGTGCTTGCTCTGTCTCTCTCAAATAAATAAATAAAATCTTAAAAAAAAATAAATCTATAAATGCTTAAAGCTGCGTAGATTTCATTGAGGTTTCTGAAAAAGAGATCCGAGTTTCCTGAGTATGAGTAATTTTGTTATTAAAAGTATGTAATACTTCAGGATACAGCATAACATTTTCAGGATGCAGAATAATATTTTTCTTCTCTTTTTGAACAGCAAAACTTGGAGAGTAACCTCACCAGCCTTATCAAGAGGAACACGGAACTGGAGACCCTTCTGGCTAAACTCATCCAAACCTGTCAGCACGTGGAGGTGAGTGTCACTCTGTTGCACGTGAAAACTGCTAGCCCGTGGTTTTATACCCTCCCCGCCTTTACATTTTTAAGATGGGAATCTTTTCAAAATTAGCTCTGTTGCCGAAGCCGAATATAAAAGATGGACAGAATTGGAAGGAACTAGAATCTCGGAGACTCTCCCCATGCACTGCTTTGTCCCCCGACTGCCGCCGCCATGACAGCTCTCCTTTACTTAGCATTCCTAGTATTGTAGCTTTAATCGCCTTTACAAAGAGCATCCAAAAAAGCCCTGTATAAAAGGTGTTGTATCAGTTTCCCTGGGGCTGCTGTAACAAATCACCCCGGACTTGGATGGCATAAGATGATAGCAATGTATTCTCTCATAGTTCTGGAGGCCGGAAGTTTGAAATCAAGCCTTGCTCCCTCTGAAGGCTCTAGGGAGGACAAGTTCATGCCTCTTCCCACCTTCTAGTAGTTCCAGGCAATTCTTGGAGTTCTTGGCTTGTAGCTGCAGCCCTCTCACCTCTGCCTCTGTGGTCCCATGGCCTTCTCCCTGTGTGTCTCTGTGTTGGCGTCCAAATCCTCTTCTCACAGGGACACCAGTCATCGGATTGGGGCCATCCTAACCCCGGGGTGAATTCACTTCAACTCGATTACATATGCAAAGACCCTGTTTCCAAACCAGGTCATATTTGCAGATACCGGGGGTTAGGACTTGGACATAATCTTTCTGGGGGAACCACAATTCAATCCACTGCAGATGCACATTAAATGCATCTTAGTTGTCAGATATATTTCCATGAAACGGATCACTTGTCGGGATTAAGTCAAGAGTATGCAGGTGGCAGTGACACCAAGGACAAATTGCAGAACCCAGATCTTTCTAACCCTCTGCTTAGGATGGATTCACTTTTGGGGTGCTTGGGTGGCACATTTGGTTGAGCATCCGACTCTTGATTTCGGCTCAGGTCATGATCTCAGGGTCGTGAGATCAAGCCCTGCATCGGGCTCTGTGCTCTGCTCCTCCCCAACTCATGCGTTCTCTCTCGCTCTCTCTCTCTCCCCCTCTCTCTCCAATAAATAAATAAATAAAATCTTAAAAAAAAAAATAATGGATTTGCTTTTGGCAAGGGTCTCTCCAGGGACCATTTTGAACCTTGTTGATTAAACAACATGGTAAATAACAGTGAACAAGCATAATGTTTTCATTATCGTAGGGCACAGTGAATATGTGTTACAGGAATAAATGGATGAACAAAATGGAATGATCCATGTGCTATATTTTATTTTTATGATGTGATGGCATTTGATGTTTATGACAATAAGAAAGAATAATTTCTCTTCAGTAAAAAAAAAAAATTACCTGTGTTTTATGGGGAAATCTTACAAAGGCTTTATGGATTGGGTGATTATTTCATTCAATTTCAGCTAGTTACTTCTTAAAGCATTTAGTGTCTGGTTTCTATTATGGCCTGTAGTGATTTCAGAACAACTGTCTTGCTCCTAATACAATATTAGTATGGCTTGAATTTACAAAATGCTATTCGTTTTAACATGGAAAATGACTTTCTGTAACGTTCAGTAACTTCAAATGATAGATAGAAATTTACCAGCAGATTTTATTTTTATTCCAAAAGACTAGATACTTAGATGTGATAGCGGCTTTTTAAATAAAGCTATTACTGCATTGATTGTACGTGCCATTGGAAGTTATTTACAAGGAGTAAAGAGTATGCATTCCTTTCACTGTGTTCCTGTATAAAGCCTTAGGAGTGGAAACGAATCCTTGTGGGTGAATAAATTTGGTATTTGGGAAATATATTCTAGATAAATATTAAAATTAATTATGAGTAGGAAAATGATACTGAGGGACCTTTTTACTGTTTTTATTATGTGTCCCTTTTTCATAATTATTAATAGTCTCAGAGCGTAATTTTTCAAAAAATGGAGCATCCGGTTCTCATACAATAATCCAGTGAGTCTGTTGAAGGCTTATTTAAGGCATTGTTGAAGGAGGCAGCCAGGCAGTAAGCTGGCCCAAAGGAACAGAGCAGAAGCCCATACCCCCACGCGGGGGGCGCAGGGGGCGCGGGGGGCGCCGTGCGGGGAGAAGGGCGCTAGGATACGGGAGCTAAGTTGGATGCAAAACTGCTTCGTGACCCAAAGGGCAGGAAAGTCATAATGTCTGGGCAAAATGAGTTGTATATCATCCGTTTTCTCCAAGTTATTGTTTAACTTTGCAGAGACTAAGGCTGGATCAGCAGTAAAGCCCAACTCTGTGACCTGCCAGCCTGGAGAGTTACACGACCCTTCCTTAGGCTGCCTTGGTGGGCTATGCACCAGTACGATCTAGTACAATCTAGTACAACCTAGTACGATCTAGTACGACCCCGAAAGGACTCACAGTCTTCTTTTTGCCTTATTTCCCGGTTTTGGATAATTGAGTTTAACATGACTTTCTGCTCTTCCTGTTCTAATCCCCGTTGATCCAGGAGTTGTGTTCACTGCACAGATATTTCTGGGCGAGGGTGTAAATTTTAGCCTCTGGCCAGTCACTTTGGTTTATTCAAGTGTGACCCTAGCTTGTTCACTCCGCTCACGTGTAGAGGGCATCCGCTGTGTGTGCGTCGCACTGCACTGTACTGGACGCCAAGGGACCGGCCCACAGGGAGCTTACCGTCCTGCCCAAGACCAAAGAATAACTGCAATGCAAAATAGAAAGCTAGTGGCTGTAAGAGAGGTGTGGACACAGTACTTGGAATTTCCGAGAAGCAGGTGGCACTTGGGCATATGGAGAGACAGGACAGGCACTATTTACAGGGCAAACCAGGGCATGGGGATAGAAGAATAAAGAGTGTACGTACACAAAGCAAGTAATTCATTCTGTGGAAACCAAGTGTGTGAGGGGGATCAGTAGGAACCGGCTTTTGGGAGATGAGAATGGGGTGGGCTTTAATAAGCACATCACTCTCTGAACTTTACTTGGTCCTGAAGGGTTAGTGAGGGTTCGAGGAGCACAAAGACCTGGGTACCTTTCCCCGTTACAACCGGCATCCCTAATTCTCTTCAGTAAAGGGTATTTTGGGCTAATGGAAAACTAATATGGATATCTTAGTGCAAAAGGCACTGAGCGCGCGTGCAGGGGAGAACCTCCCAGCACACTAGTAAACTCCAAAAAGCTAGTGGAATTTGTTAGGCACTTTTAAATCAGTGCAGTGGACAAGAATTTCCTGGTTCACATCCGAGGTTCCGAGACTGTATTTCTTCCTTTTCCTCTTCCTGAAGGTGTCCTTGTATTTGGGGCTGAGCATTCCGAGGGAAAATAATCCCCACACCAGCTGGAGCGAGAAACTCCAAGCACAGAGGCGACTCTCAATTGTTGTAAATCAAATCAATGAATTCCCACCAAATCCTGAGGAAATGCCACATCCTTATAAGTCCACACCTCCTTCCTGGGATTCACTTCTGCTTTTCTTGAGAATGAAAAGAGTTGGAAGGTCTCCTCCCATCCCCATTGTTTTCGTAACTTGTTTTCACAGTGAGGGTAAGCAAATGAAATGGCTTTTTCATAGTGAGTACCAAATCTTTTTTAAAACTAGTGAACGGACGGAATGAAGGCCAAGGCAGCTCAGGACTCAGGAGGGAGAGGCATTGAAAGAGCAGTTTCAGGTAGACTCCCGAGAAATGTGTGTGGAATGTGGTGGCTGGGATTCTAAAAACGGGTGGGTTTTGGGCCACTGGGTTTTGTTTTCTTCAGGAGCATTGGACAGTAGAGAATCCCCTGGAATGAGTTTAGCGTTAGTTATCTATGGGATATGGGACAAGCCTCTGAGAAGTGATCAAAATTTGGGTCAGCCACAGAACTTACCAGTTCCGGGTCAAATATGGACTGTTTCTCTTCATCACCTCATCCTGCTCCCTGTTTTATTTTAAAAATCAGAGGGCCTAGTTTATTAGCTAAAGAAATACTGATACGTATCAAATTCTCGACATGTTCTGAGAATCAAGTTCTTTCACGGGGCCTACAACACCTGGACACAAACGAGATGTTCATTTGGGAAATTACAGGTGACCAGTGACTAAATACACAGAGAGATGGTAAAGAAAAACTGGGGAATGGTGACTAATTAATTGCCAGAGCAGCATGGAGAAAATAAGTCTCATCTGACCTCACCGTCCTTGCCCAAGCTTATCCTAGAAGGGTATTTTCCAAGCCAGCATCCCGCCTAAGTCCTGGCATTAGCCCCTTTGGCTTATCTTGCCTTGTTTGTAATTACTTTTTATTTTATTTTATTTTATTTTATTTTATTTTAAAGATTTTATTTATTTATTCGAGAGAGAGAACAAGCATATGAGTGGTGGGGGAGGGGCAGAGGGAGAGGGAGAAGCAGACTCCCTGCTGAGCAGGGAGCCCGCAATGGGGCTCAATCCCAGGACCCCCGGATCACGACCTGAGCTGAAGGCAGACAGTTAACCGACTGAGCCACCCAGGGTGCCCTGTAATTACTTAAAACAAACAAACAAACAAACAAATTCCTTTTGCCATTGTTTTTTGCACTAAGTTTTTAAATTATCTTTTTCTTTGATTTTAATGGAAACTTTGCTGTCTTGCTGGCTTCTCTGAGTTCTTCCACTGCTAGATGACACGTGAAGTGACAAACTTCTTGGGGGTGAACTAAGTGCCATTTAATTCAATTTTTGCCCAGATATTGGGGCTCCATAAATTGAAAGGGAGGAGGGTGATGTGTTACAGTAGCTTGTAAGAAACGGTTAAAAAAAAATTGATTTGGGAAGACAGATAGGGTCCGTAAAAGACTTTTTCCATCATTCACCACATCCTAAGAGCATTCAGTTGTAAGCTTTGAAATAAGGGGGGGAAACCACTGGGTTAAAAAGAAAGATGAAGTTTTAAGTTTAAATTATTTTATTATGCCGTTTTACGTGAAAGCATTCTCTCCTTCTGTATGGAAAACCTTGGCAATTGCTTTGTCTACAGTCATTGGATAAACACCAGCGTCTGAACACTAAGTGTGCTATTTGTGTCTTGTGGACAGGTGTCTGATCTTGGATAACCTATGTCATGCTGGGGGCCAACTCGAATGTGCCAAGTCGTAATCTGTTGTCACCTGCAGATAAGGGTTAGATTCCCACCCCATCTGAGCCCTTGAGAGAATGCTCTCAAGGTATAATGAGAGTCGGATTCTGGCCTCATTAAAACACATCAGGCAACCCACAGTCATCCATGGGGTCTCCATGTAGACGGCTCTGGAATGATGATAATGGAATAGTTTTTGTGTTTTTTTTTTTAAATATTTTATTTATTTATTTGACAGAGAGAGAGAACACAAGTAAGCAGAGTGGCAGGCAGATGGAGAGGGAGAAGCAGGCTCCCCGCCGAGCAGGGAACCGGATGTGGGGCTCGATCCCAGGACCCCAGGATCATGACCCGAGCCGAAGGCAGCCGCTTAACTGTCTGAGCCACCCAGGCGCCCCGATGATAATGGAATAGTACAAATATGGTGGCATTCAAAAACTGGATTATGAACCACTGTGGTAAAGGCTGCTCTCCCAAGTTCAAGTCAGGATTCCCAGGACAGACAAGAACTCTTGGGCTGCACAGAACTCCATTCTCTCCAGAGAGGATTGGCCACTGCATGTGTATAATGGCTGTGTATCCAGTTTACTCCACCAAGTTTGCTAAAATTGACAGCTCATGAAACAAACTTAACCTTTCTCTGAGGAGATTAAATGTAATTGTTTATTAAAGTAGTATGTAAGGGCGCCTGGGTGGCTCAGTTGGTTAAGCGTCTGTCTTTGGCTCAGGTCATGATTCCAGGGTCCTGGGATCGAGCCCCACATCGGGCTCCTTGCTCAGCGGAGAGCCTGCCTCTCCCTCTCCCTCTGCCCTTCCCCCCAGCTTGTGCTCTCTCTCTCAAATGGATAAATTAAAAAAAAATCTTTAAAAAAATAAAGGAGTATGTAACACATACTTGAATGTCTTCCCCTAGATTCAATGCTCTTGCCTTAAAAAAAATGATTCAGAGGCATTGGATCCTGTTACCTTCTTAGGTATATTCATGAGGAATAGTGAGAAGAGATCAGTAGAAAGTGTTCCAGTCTTCTCTTGTTTTGGAATAAGAGATGAATCTTAGGAATGAATGACTATAAGGCTTGGTCAGTTTGGTATTACTCTAGGAATAACATTCCCAAGTTTCAGCTTTGAAAGTCTTTTAAAACCGTGACCCAAACCTCTTCTCATCTGCTATTCTTTCCAGTTTGGATGGAATGAACCATTGTGTCATATTCAGAATCCTCCCAGGTGGCTTGGATTGGAGTGTGAGCACATGTCCGTGCCTCTGAAAATAATTCTTTGGACATATTTGAACTTAGCAATGCAGAGTTCCAAGGCTAATACTTAAATGTGAAATAATTGGCCTTAATTGGGGGCCCAGTGGATGAGCAGTGGGAAAAAGAGAGAAGGCATGTATCTAAATGTGGTTTCTCCCTGTAATAGAGGGATTCTTCATCACGTCTCCCTTAAACTATTCCACACACAACGTCCTTGCCTTGAAATATTTAGACGCTTGACTAGAGCAGTAGGGATGCTTCTGGCATGATATAAAGAATAATAAGAATGGGTAATGACAGATCTAAACAAATGGCCATTATAGTTATCACACGGGATAGCAGTAAGTTGGATGGATCCAGCTCAGAGAGTCAGAGGTTTGAGAGGAACCATCCCAGATGAGAAGGTGACTGTCAGGTAGAAGATTGAGTCTCATGATTGTGCCTGTTCATGCCATTCAGAGATGAGCCTGATTCCAACCATCAGTCCATCATTTTGTTACTGAACTAGCGTCTTTTGTTTCTGGGTCTTAATATCTAGTTTAAATTATTTTTTCAACAAATGAATATAAAATTGCTTTTTATGGTAATCAAGCTGAAATTATCTCTGTACATAAGATAATTAAAGAGTGTGAGAGAAATGGGACACATCATCTTTTACCTTCATTTGATTCACTTCTATTTTTAATTGCTAAATGTTATAGGGAAAACTGAAGAGCTCTGTTCTAATTTTGAAATACTCCAGCAAAATAATTGAGTCATGCATATAAAGTGTTCGTTAACAAGAGCACAATTGTAGCAGATTATTTTTGTTTGAAACAGAAATATGAAATTTTAAATTCAGCTATTTAAAAAAAAGCCTGAGGCCACCACTGAATGTAAAAAGCTTTCAGTGAGGAGCAACACAAATAAAGATTTTTACAACCAAGTGAGGTAAATTCCCAACCTGGGAATTTATGATAGAGCTTTTACTATGCTTTTAAAAGTATTTTCACTAGATAGAACATCAGGTTTATATATATGAGGTGATGAAAACTACCCTAGTAGCCTAATTATCTGACCAGGCAAGCTCAGTTTGGGGCCATGATGAGTCCAAGAAAGCCTTCCATCTGTTTACTTCGGTTGGGAAGATGGCGCCTTGTTGTCCTTGCAGGTGTTAGAAGGTGATTACTGAATCGAGTCTCACAGGTCCTCAGCAACGCGTTCCTTGTGGTGTGGGGAAGGCAAAAGTGGCACACAGATGTATACAAAAACAAAAACGACCACTTAGCAAGTTCCTACCATCACAATAGCGTTTTGAGGCAGATGTCATTGAGATGACCGTGGAAATGTGACGTGTAGGCAGACATAACAAGATTCAGCCAGTTAAAAAAAGGGGGGGTGTGGTAGGGGACTGAATCAAATCAAATAATAAAGCAACCGGAGTGGTTACTGAACTTCAGCTACCCAAACCAGGTGATGGAGTTGAAAGAGATGATTAAAAGCTTAGATTCCTAGGGGAGTTCTCATGGCAAGAAACGATCCCATCTGCTGGGGAATTGGAAACCCTGTCCAACTCACCATAACAAGGGCCCTGGTGAGTATACTTCCATGGTGCCAGTGGGCCTCCAGGTCTTGTGAGAGTATTCTCAAATCTTTAACCATGAATCCCTGACCTGGTAACCTCAACTTCTTTGAGATGATCGGTTTGCTCCCGTTATAAAGAAAGTTCTTTTTTTCCTCCTCCCCAGGAAGTTTGAGAAGTATGTGTAAACGTGAAGCCCTAAACCATATCGATAGAATCAATATTTTGTATTACAATTTGGAACTAAAACATATGTTTGTATTTTAAGGGTTTGTAGCATTTAAGGGAAAATGGCATATTACAGAAATTTGACAGGTTACTTTGAGATTCCAATCTGAAACATGTAATTTATTTTAGACCTGTGATTTTTAAGTTAAAAAGTGTAAAATAGTTTGTTTCAAACCAGTGTTGGAATGTTCAGGAGAACTTGAGTTTCACTACATTTGTAAGTTTCGTTTATTAGATTTCTAAGAGCTACTTAAGGATGTGAGAAGGTTTACCTTGTTAGGGTTTTAATTTTACCCTGTTAGGCATTTAAAGTGCTTATAAAGTAAGTTGAATATGTTACATTTATAAATGCAGTTTAAAATGTTACAGGAATTTGGCGATAAAAATCAGAACAGTGGTTACCCATGGGGGTGAGAATAGACTGGAAGAGGGGCTCCGGGGTACTTTCTGGGTGATGGAGATATTTTTATATCTTGATTAAGCTGTTGGTCATGTTGGTTATCAAAATCCATTGACTTGTCCCTTAAGATTTATGCATTTTCCTGTAGGTAAATTTACCTCAATTAAAAAAAAAATGTGGGGTGCCTGGGTGGCTCAGACGGTTAAGCGTCTGCCTTCGGCTCAGGTCATGATCCCAGGGTCCTGGGATCGAGTCCCGCATCGGGCTTCCTGCTCCTTGGGAGCCTGCTTCTCCCTCTGCCTCTCTCTCTCTGTCTCTCATGAATAAATAAATAAAATATTTAAAAAAAAAAAAATGTGTACAGGAATTTAATCAACAAATTTATATGTGGCATTGATTAATGGAGTTATGTCTGCTCAAGTTGAGTTAAACATTGATTCAGGACCCCCCTGAAAGTGATTATTCTTGGTTTTAGAAAATTTCTTAGATATATGAATAGAATAATGAGATTCATAACTTGACTCTAAAAGCTTAAGGAAAACTACGTAGTGATTTGTTGATATAGATACAGTCCTTGGGCGAATATCCTCGTGGTCTTTAAGTGCACGTCTAATTGCCTCTCCTAGTCGGTTAGACTCCTCAGGAAGCAAGGCAGTATCTTTCTTTTCCTAGTATCTCCTGCTGTTAGCACATAGCACATGGCTCTTGATGAGGAAACAGGACCCTCCCAGAGAGACCAGCTGCCTGCTTCTGCCCTCCTTCTGTCACTAGTGAGTGCATTTGCATAGATCAGCGCATCAGATAAATTCTCATCCTGAAGGGCAGAGAAAGGACCCTTCTTGAGAAGACCCTACGCAGGACAGGGTTCGTATGATGGCAGATCTCAGCAGCCATAATTCCCGGAGGCCGTAGCAGGATGGGTGATGCACACTGGGAGCTCTTCCCAGCATGAGGGCTCTGACACCGGAAGAGGGCTAAGAGGATGGGGTTGGCAGAGGGAAGTCAAGGATTAAAGAACTGTCCATTGGGTCATTGCTGAGCCCTTAAAGGAGGTCACGGTGGGTCTTCCCCATTCCCTTGTTGTAAATCTGTCTCTTTCCTTTTGATTTTCTGGGATAGCCTTTCTATCCGTTCTGGTTTGTAAAAGACAAAAATAACCAGATAGCCACTTTGAATCAAGTTGGGGGAAACATTTTTGAACACTTTGACACATGGAGGATGGCTAGTCAGCTTAGGTCTGAAGATGGTTTATGGGGTGACATTTTCAATATCAGACTCGCTCTCTCTTTTTTTCCCCCAATATCAGACTCTCTTGCTCTCCAAACACACACACACACACCCCGCCATACCTCAAAATCGGCAACTGACAGACATCTGAATTCTCTGGTCTTTCCTTTTCTCTTCCAGACCAGGTTAAATTCACTTTTCACTGTCCTTTTGGCAAAGCCCAGCTTGTACACTGATAGTGCTCTGCAGTTTGCCTCCCGCCTCCCTCCTACCAGCCTCGTCACTTTCCCCAGCATCATCAGCACCACCACCGTTGCAGAAGAAAACCGTAGGGGAGAGCAAGTAAGCGGGGATAGCTTCATTCTTTTTTTTTTTTTTTTTTTTTTAAGAAAGAGAGAGAGGGCGCAGGGTGGAGGTGGAGGGAGCGGCAGGCAGAGGAGGGGGGGGAGAGAGAATCTTAAGCAGGCTTCATGCCCAGCACGGAGCCCGACGCGGGGCTCGATCTCACCACTCTGAGATCATGACCTGAGCGGAAATCCAAGAGTCAGACTCTTCACCGACTGAGCCATCCTGGCACCCCAAGCATGGATAGCTTCAAAGAGAGATGGTGCAGACCGGTGAGGTCAAGGATACAAAGGGAGTCAATTAGAAGAAGGTCAAGAAAAGATCCCCTCCCCAAAGTTGAGTCTCCAAATTCACCTTTTTGCCTTAGGTAAGCTCTTTGTGAGATGGGCCATAGCCAGCTCTCCACAGTTGACCTCAATTTTCACAAGGGACAGTGAGTTATACCTGGCTTTGGTGTTTCTCTGTCCACTCCCAGATAACCAATTCAAGATACATGCCCGCTGCACCCTACATATCATTGAAATATACATCCTTACCTCCCTATAGACATGCTCTGTTTTTCCTCTGCTCTGGTGCCTTTCTCATCTTCCTCATCCCTGGGTTTCCCAGCTCCCTTCTTGTTCACTCTGGTCTTCAGAGACCAGTCTCACTTCCATATTCCGAAGCAAACCTTCCCCAGCTACTCACACACACCAATTGCCCCATTTCTGAAACCCTCTGGAATCACACCATCTGACTGAAATATAATGGGAGCCATGTATATAGTTTGAGATCTCCAAGTAACCACATTTTTTTTTTAAAGTAGAGACAAAGACGTAAAATTAATTTGACTAGTACATTTTACTTGACCTGATAGATTCAAAACATTATCATTTCAACATGTAATCAACACAAAAAGGATTCATCTACGTGTTTCTTATTCACGGCTCACCTCAGTTCAGACTAGTCACATTTCAAGTACCCCCAAACCACAGGGGGCTAGTAGCTGCCGTGTTGGACCACACGGCTCGAGAACTTCTCAGCCCATGGTTTAGCAGTTCATTGTGTGTGCCGTCGTCATGTTTGCTCGCTGTTCTCTGATGTAGTCACTGCCTTTGGAGGGCAGACTTTGTACCGGGTCCTAGTGCGGTGCTTGGCACCCTGCGGGCATTCAGCGAGTGCACAGATGGCTTCCGTGTTACCACCGCACACCGCTGGCACCCTCCTCACTGCCGGCGAGACAGGCGTGCCCTCATTCCCTCTCACTACATTCCTCAGCTGCTAAGGCCGTTGCAGAGATCTCTGGAAAGCAGTAGCTCTAGCCGCCTACGCTTGAGGTAGAGAGGGAAGGAACACTTGCCGCAGAAGCGTGGAATGCATGGAAAGTTCGGTTCGCTGGCAGGATCATAATAAGCACCGCATCGAGACTCGTGCTGTTCGTCGTTCTGTACATGCAGATTGCAAGGGAAGTGCTGGCCTGTTTAGTTCTGGTGCACAGTGTCTCTTCCTTTAGCAGGTATCTGGAAATAATGGTGCCGAAGAGATGATATCCCAAAGGAAGGTGGTTTCTTTTGTATCTGTGACAGAGCCTCGATCTCAGCTTCACGACAGGATGCGCGCCTGGCTAATGCTGGCAGCAAAGGCCCGCGTAGAGAACACATGCAAGGCTGACCTGAGTCAGGCTCCGGCTACTTAAACAAAGGATTGCTTTAATTTTTGCGGAATAAAGTATTTTTTCCTTCTGTTGTTCATGAAATGGCCTTAAAGAATTCCTCTTGTTTGTGGTCTCGAAAAAATTAGAACTATGCCCATGAGGCCCGCCTTTAAGGGTTCTAGTAAACAATAAGAAGGCTTTGTTCTTGGTAATAAAATTAAAGCGAGCAGTGTTTCCATTACCTGGCAGGATGCCGCCTCCCCACCACCCCCTGATCCTGACAAATGTAAACAGAGCATTCTGTTTCCCACTGAGGAGGTGAGAAGGCAACGTCTGTCAGGTTTGTATATAGAAATATATTTGACCTTTCAGAGAATGGAGAGAGAGAGAGAGAGAGAGAAGAACTTCTTTGCGTCATCCCTGACTTAAGTATTTTAAGATTCGATTTTTTTTCTTTTTTTTTTTAAGATTTTATTTACTTATTCATGAGAGACAGAGAGAGAGATGCAGAGGCAGAGGGAGAAGCAGGCTCCCCGTGGAGCACGGAGCCCGATGCGGGGCTCGATCCCAAGACCCTGGGATCCTGACCTGAGCTGAAGGCAGACGCTTAACGACTGAGCCACCCAGGCGTCCCAAGATTCGATTTGACTCTAGAAAACTGTACCTATTGGGGCTTAAAACTGGAAAGCCATTGTTTCAGAAGGACAATAATAATTTCCCAATGAGTTGGAATGCTGGAAAATCTAGGGGTCTCCAGATAAAAGAAATATATGTATTTTTAGTCCGACTCACTGGCTTTCATGTGTTTTCCCCCAGGCAACTTTGCCTGCTGTTGCTCAGATGTAGACCCAGTTATGGTCAGTTGTAAATGAACCTTTGTGGGTAGATTGTGGCCTGAAGTAAAAAACGACCAAGGTCAGGATAGAAGGCACTGTCAGATGCAAACTCTGTTCAGCCCTGCGATTAGTCAGAAGTCATTGGAGCTACAGAATAAGCCAGACGAGTGTGACACGGGTGCCCCCTGATGTCCTCTGGAGCTCTTCTTAAGAATGGTCCTGATTGTAGTCCCCTCTAACGTAGGTGCTTCTGTCTGAAATGGTCAGTGCCACGCCCTTAGAGCACTCACCAGTCCTATGTCCCCTGGCCCGAGAGCTTCCTTCCGTCTGGAAGCTGCTAAGACTCCGCCTGGGGCCTCCCCCACCCAGGGTACCCACCTGTTAGTTTCAGAGGAGAATGACTACCCAGCCACCCCCAACAGCCTTCACCCGGCCACTGATGGGAGATATTAGGTACATACCGCACTTCCTTCCCATCAGCTGGACTGTTCTGCGCAGTTTCCCGTCACCCACCGGGATTAATCTCCAGCTGCCCACCGTGGTCGAGGCGAGGCACACTCTCCTGCTTTCATACCTTTCCCTGTCTCACCTCCCCACCTCCTACTGGTGTTTTCTGGCAATGACTTGTACTCCCAGCCCAGTCTCCTGCCCTGCTTCCTGGAGAGAGAACCGCAGGCCTCCTCTAAAATGGAATGAATGATAGTGCACATCCCTTTTCCCCTCGTGCCCCCAGCTCACATGTTCAGTTTCCCTAAACTCTCCTCTCTTTCATGTTCTTTGAATAAATGTGAATATTAAACACAGGGCATCTAGATAATTAAAAATCAGTCTACCAGCTTCTGCTGGCATTCTAGAGTGACGACAACCAGGCAAGGTGTTGTTACTTGTGGATGTTACTTGTGGATGCATCAGGAAGACAGACCAAAGCTTAACATTTTCCAGTTGCGCTTGGAAGCGCAAGTCTTACCGGTGATACAAGGGAGTATATTTCACTCACTGTAAGGCACACTGAAGAGCAGGGACCCGATCCTCCTTCTCCGTAACTTTGCGGGGGAGCAGATAGCATCTATCCTTGAGTCCCTCAAGCCTGAATAGGAGTTCAACCTGGTGTTTTTCCAGTACACCGCTATTCAGGAATCATGGCACAACAACTGAAAAGAACGCCACTTAATGAGAAATGACACATAAGATGAGTCATGTAAGGTCGTGGGATAGAAGCTTCCTCTTTCCATTAGAAATGACTTCCCTCCCCTGAGATGGATCACCTCTGTCCTCCCCAGCACTCATTTAACCGTCCCCTTCTGTAAATTAGTTTTTAGCTTCTGACCACAGTGTGATTTTTGCCAAATACATTTGTTGAAAGTTACTTAATAGAAAGTAGCACTTTTCAGAAACTTTATGAAAAAGACTTGATAGACACAAGCGTCCATGACAGGTTAATAGATTTTTTTTTTTTCATTCTGCCTGCCCACCCCAAACGGAAGGGTGTGGAGCATTTGTTTTATAAAGTGTGTAATTAATAAGAGAAAGGAAGGGAGGAGTTTATTGTTTTTGAATGAATTATGAGCAACACCTTCCATTCTGCTGCTTCTTTTTGGAACTGCTTCGAACAGAGTTACCATTTAACACAGAAAGAGAAGTCTGTAGCGTTAATGCCAAGAATGTGAGGTTGAAGTCAGTCGAGTGGGCTCTGATGAAGACAGCACGGGAAGAGCAACGTTATTCTAACTGTGACAGAAGCCTGCAGGACGTCGGGGAGAGTAAAAACCATCCTGCAAGTCTGTTTTCATTTTCAAATTGAAATCCTGTGAATCCTCAGTAATTGCAACTATTCATGCCCTGACAGGAGAAAACTAATATTTATCAAGCACCTACTATGCGCCAGAAAGTTTACAGATATTTTCATTGAAAGTATGCAAACGAGGAGACATTCTTACACAGATTCGACCTTTTTCATATGCGCAGCTCTCTGATTACAGTGTCCGTGATCTTTTCCTCTGTGCTATAGAGGTTGGCAAACTATGACCCTTGGGCCAAATCTGACTCATCGCCTGTTTTCCTAAATAAAGTTTTATTAGAACACAGCCACACCCATTTAATTCCGTTTTGTCAGAGACCCTTCTCCTACTACAACGGCGGTGTTGAGTAGCTGCAACAGAGACTGTGTGGTCCTCAAAGCCATATTATTTACTGGTCTAGCCCTTTACAGCAAGTCTCCCAACTCCTGCTTTACATCTTGGAAGATTCTCCCCTGTCCCCACCCTCCCCCACCCCATTGCATCAGGAAGGAGCCTTTAGAGAATGCATTTGGGATCTGAAAATAACTCCAAAAACTCTGGAGTTAGCTCTCATGTTATAGCTTCCAAAGCCATTGTTTTGGTGAAAGATGTAGATGGAAAAAAATTTCGATTCATGCTATTAAGTCCTGCAGGTAATCAGCTCAGGCTGACCTGTCCTAGAACTTGTAGCATTGATTCTATGTGGACATTCCAGATAAACAGTTTCTTTCTTTCTTTCTTTTTCTTTTTTTTTTTTTAAGATTTTATTTATTTGACAGAGAGACACAGTGAGAGAGGGAGCACAAGCAGGGGTGAGTGGGAGAGGGAGAAACAGGCTTCCCGCAGAGCAGGGAGCCCGATGCGGGGCTCGATCTCAGGACCCTGGGACCATGACCTGAGCCGAAGGCAGACGCTTAACGACTGAGCCATCCAGGCGCCCCTAAACAGAGTTTCTTAACAATAGTAATAGTTATCATTTATTGAGTAATTACTATGTGCCAAACATTTTTCAGTGGTTTCTCGTGTACTAATTCATTTAGCTCTCACCACCAGCTACCCCAGAGTTTCTCTGCCTCGGCACTAGTGACATTGGGGGCTGGATCATTCTCTGCTGTGGCAGGGGCTGTTCTGAGCATTGCTAGATGTTTGTTGGGTTGCATCTCTGGCTTCCACCCACTAGATACAAGGCATGGCCCCTGCCCCGCTTGTGACAATGGAGAATGTCTCCACACATTGCCAATGCTCCCTGGGAGAGCACCTGGTTAACCAGGTAAGAGGAACTTGAGAAATGGAGAGTTTCAGCAAATGCCCAAGAACATACGACTAGGAGGCAAGGAGGACCTGGCATTCAGCCCCAGGAAGACTTCTTCAGGACCTCGAGTTCTGAACTACTGCCTCCTTTAGCCGTTGTTCACTCTAAATCACTTCACCTTGTCTGACGATTTCGCTTTACTGAAAAATTAACAGTAACATCAACAATGTCTTGGATGGGCATGTTGTGTGTGCTCCCCTTGGGGGGAAATTCCTTTGTGTGAAGCCTCAGAGTTTTGGGCATTAGCAGTGGTGCTCTCGCTGGACAGTTTTATTGTATCGTCACAGTTGTGTTTCATTTGTAAGAAGACTTTTATTGCCAGTTTACCACAGCAGGCTGCCATTTTTAATGGCATCGCACTTCCTTATCCAACATTCAAGCTCCATAATCTTAGAAACCTCAAGAAAAGAGGACTTATCATGAGGTTCCTGGGAGCTATTTTTTGATCCCATAGCAAAAATATGGCAGAATCCCATATGGAGAGTTCATCAGCACGCAGAATTGACCTCCTCTGGGCCAAAGCATTTTCCCCCACGTCACTCGGCGGTAAAGGCCGGATTCTGTGTAGCTTCTATCCATACCGTCACTACTCTCACCAAAAGCACTTTATGAAGGGATTCCATTTTTTTGTTGTTTCTGAAAAGCCTGTCTCTTTAGCTTTCAAAGGTTTCCATCAAAAGCGTTCAACTTTAAATGAACGTAGGAAAATTTGTTTTTAAAGATTTTATTTATTTGACAGAGAGAGACACTGTGAAAGAGGGAACACAAGCAGGGGGAGAGGGAGAAAAGCAGGCTTCCCGCGGAGCAGGGAGCCCGATGCGGGGCTCGATCCCAGGACCCTGGGACCATGACCTGAGCCGAAGGCAGACGCTTAACGACTGAGCCACCCAGGCGCCCCTGAACATATAAAATATTAAAAAGTATTGTCCTGTACTCTGGTTTCTCCCTCAAAGACAGGGACCCTGGGAACTTGGCCACTCTTCCCTCTCTCGTCTACTTGAGCTAGGTCCACAAATATTTGACTTCGGTGTGAGAGAGTTTTAGGGTGAAGATTACATATAAACATATTAGATGAATTACAGTAATACAGTCTGCTCTTACTCAATTCTCTTTGGCTCAGTTTTATATACAAACTCAAGTGTTAGAGTTGCTTTCATTGTTCCTTCTGGCAGCTCTGTCTAACTTCTGCCCCAGGGTCTGGGACGTTCATCACAGCTGCCTTTGGCAATAAAACCCAGAGCACCCTCAGATCCTCATACTTCTCTTCGCACCTGGTCAGCAGTCCACAGCAGGGCACGGAGCCCACCTGCATACAGGCTTTCCCTGTACCCTCATCTTCCTGGCCAAATTATCAGCTTATCTGCAGCTCCATTGTGTTTCCGTTGCTCCGGCCCCGGGCAGATTGGAATGAACTCCTCCAGTGTTTTTCTTTGGGAGCGAGATGGGATTGTTATAGATGTTAGAGCATATAACAGTATGAAATAATGGTGCTACTAAGACATAACAATAACACTAACCCCTTTAAATTTGGATGCAGACTCAAAATTACATATTCTTAGCAACAGAGAAAAATGCTGTTGAGTTTAACCAATAACAACGTCAACATAACATAAAATAAAAAAGAGTTTGAACTTTTCTCAAGGTCACCTTAATTTGAATCACGGTACAGCTTTGCTTTTGCCATGAGGACCAATTCTAGGCAAATCTGTAAAGTAGACATTTGTCTTCTAAACCCCCAATCTCATCGGTAGTGCTTTTAAGGATAGCAAGGTTTAGAATCTTTGACCCGAGGGGTCACAGTTTGATAGAACAATTTCAAGAGTGCGCTAATGGTGGGCCCGTGTGGCAGGGGCAGGCTCCTGGGCTGCGCGGCCTGGGGGGCAGGGGGCACCGTTCTCGTGGAATTCAACGTGAATGGTGGCCTCTGGGATTGTGTAACACCAGCACCCCTCCTTCCTCCACACCCTGAAATAAAATTTCCTTTTTCCGACACACCAGCCTTATCCTCTCTGAAACTTACTCAGCTGTTTGCATCTGTGTATGAATAGAAGGTGATCTATCAAGTCAGCATGTCCTTCTCAGGAGAGGAATTAAAAGGTTCTATTCTCAAAATCTAGAGATGGCTAGCCCATTTCAACAAAGCATTTCAAAATGAGAAAAATGAGGATTTCTAAAATGTGTGTCAGTCCAATGTCACCCGTGAGAAGTGGCCAGATACTTTTTCCCCATTGATGTCGCCTTCTAAGAGTTTCATAAAATATTTCTAAAGATGTTAAGGCCACATGTGTCTGAAATCTAATGATGTTTATACTCTGCACTGAACATCTCATTTTGCAGTTCAATACAAGTCAAATTAAAAGAGCAAGTTTTTAGAAATACTTAGAAACTGTTTACAGACTGCTAAAGAACATTTTGCAGACACGTGGTCCAGTTTTTAGTGTGTATGTAATTAAATCCTTTTAATGTTTATACGTATATGACAAGAACAAAATAAGAAATTGTCCGCCTCACCCCACCCCTTCTGTGAAATACCACAACACTATTATACCATAAAGCTTAACAGGGGGGACTTTTTACTGGACATTGCTAACTAAGTGCTCTGGAGAAAATAGCTAACCCGTTTATGTTATCATTAACAATGCCGGGGAATGAGTACGTGTAACTGCATTCTAGCAAAGGCAGATAAACCGTGCGCCCAGGGGCGACTCCCACAGGACGGCTGCTGACTGTTGGTATCTGACATGAGTGCTGAATGAGATCTCAGGGCTAGGAGGACAGGACAGGAGTATTGGCCTTCTACACTCACTTCATTTTTTGACTGTCTTCATTTTCTTTCATTAGGCCGTAAAGGATGAGGTAGTCATAGTCCGTCAATGGGATGAAGCGAAACTATGTAGGAATAGGAGAGAGCGGGGTACCAACTCTACAAACCAGGCTGTTCTTCTGTGCCTTACGTAATTTCCCTTCTCATTCTACCTTTCCTGCTCCCTAAATACTTGGGACCATTATGGACACACTAGATAGTAGGTAAATCAATCGACTCTCGTCATTTGGGGTAGTTAAGGTCTATAAAGTTGCCAGGAACACTGAATTGGCCAATACTGAACCATTGCTCTTTGGGGAAATAGCCACACATACGCACACACATACGACCCCTCACCTAGATTACATAATCGTAAATCTCGCAAGCAAGTCATCCTGGTAGATTCTGTTGTCTTTGTTTTATGAAAGAGAAAAGGGGGTTCCAGAGCTTCTTGCACCACGCTGTGCTGTCCCTGTTGTCTCCATCCTTGGATTATAGAAGAGCTGAAGCAGGAAGGCTAAGCGTGTCCTTGGTCAACCTCAGCTGGGTGCTAGTAGGGTGACTCATGTGTTTTTCGTGCTCTGAGCATGTCTGAAACGAACACAAAGAGGCCACAAGTATTGATTTGGGGTTACAAATTAATTTTTGAGTTGGAGTGAGTAGGCAAATCACAAATACAGAATCTGTAAATAATGAAGCTACACTGTAGAATTTGTGTGGGGGGGGTCCCTGTTAAAAGCAGAGCTGGGAGTGCCGGCAAATACCTTTTTTATGTCTTTTGGCTGGCTCCTTTTCACCCCTTCAGAGACTTGTCAGAGAATTCTTGTCTGACCCATAAAATGGACCCTACTCTCAGCCATGTTCAATCGCATTACCCTGTTTAATTTCCTCTAGGCACTTGTCGTGATCCAGAATTTTTATTTATTTCTTGACTTGTTCAGCCTGTTCCCCTGTGCTCAGATGTAAACTCTGTGATAATGGGAACTTTGTCTCTCTTGGACGTCCTTCATGCCCAGCACTTGGAATGCTGTCTGAGATGCCCTGGGAACCCAGTTGCTATTATTCGAATGAATAAATGAATAGATTGATGAACGAATCAATAGTTGTATGTAGGTCTTTCACAGTGAAGGCCGCAAGTGTTTTATAAGAGTAGACTTGAGCTTGCATGACATTGGCTGTGTCGCTTGCAGCCTCAGATAAGGCATCAGGGCCTAAAAAGTAGGATAATTACATCTGAAAGAAGAAAGAAATTCTGCCAGAATTGGGATTGGGACTAACTTGAGAAGAATTACTTTAGAGTATTTTGCAAAGAGATAAAGTTAGTACTAAGGACTAGAAACAATGATTTGGTTGGGGGGCGGGGGATGACGCGTTTCAGGATGAGAAAGGAAGTTGTAACTCCAGACGGAGAGAGGTTGTGTGCTGAGCACATGGGTGAGGCAAGAACAGAGATGAAGTCAAAGTAACTGAGTTTCTTCTCATATGAGGAACCGAGGTGACATTTGCACGTGAGTATAATTGAGATGAGAAAAAAAGCTAGCAGTGAGAAGCCTGGAATGGGAAGAGGCCTAATTTTAAGCTCTATTTTGTCCTGCAATGTCAAGGGCGCTGAAGGATGCGTGCCCTATTTCCCAGTGCGGTACAGAGGTGGGATCCAGTAGTCACCTACCACCGGGCCATCATTTCTAATTATCCCCATCCCACTCTTGTCTTTAGGGTAGGGACGAAGAAGGTGGAAGTAGCGGTCTATGAAAGGAGGTTTGGGGGCTATTTCTTTCATCCTTGGATTGGCTCTATTCAAAGCACTTCCATTAGCCTTAGTGATTCTGAATCAAAAGATGTGAATCTGAAATTGAAAGCTAAAATCGTAACTAGGAGCTGCCAGCTTCCAAACCAAACCTGGGAACTAGAAACACCTGAACACACTGCTAGCAACCAATAAACCCTGCCATATTTGGATTAATAGCCCATAGAAGAAGTGAAGTCCAATCAAATCATTAACTCCTTTTAAGTGACTTATAAAACAGCAAAACTGTGGAAAACTTCTTTGTAGTGGAAGAATTTTAGAAATATAGGATAGCATTCAACTTATTTTATTGTACCTTTTGGAATATAAGAATGCTACAGTTACAAAAATTTGGAAGCTTCATCAAAGTATAAAAAGAGATTCAACTTTCCTGGTTTCAAAGGAAAGTCAATTCTGTGTTTTTTAAAAGATCTGAGGAAAATACTTGGCCAAAAATGAACAGATCATGTTTCCAAATTTCTGGGAATTTATATTTTGGGGCCATGGTGGTTGTGGTATCAGCTTTCTCAAAACATATTGGCTCAACAAAGTAGATTTTGGTCTACTTTTTTTGTAAAACAAATCTATCCATCATAAATATCAAATGGCCAGAATTGGGATTAAGTGGAACCCCATGTTATGATGGCAACTGGGACACTTTTCCTACCATAGAGTAACTCAAGTCCCAGTGATCTTCAGAGTGAAATGGATCCCAAACTCAATCGTAGTCTATTAACAAAGCTACTTCTTAATACAGACAATACCATCTCAGATTTGTCTATGACTTCACGGTGTTACTTATTTCCTCATATAGTATTCCACGTATCTACCACAATAATCCCACATGGCTGAGACAGCAGATATTATTCACCTCATTTTACAAAATAGGAGAACTTAGAAATGGACATTTTCCTTGATTTTCCCAACATCATCCTCCTGCAAGTGTGTAGAGCTAGTACTCCACACCACATTTCATGGCACCTACTCTAGAGCTACTGGTGGGGTTGGGTCAGGTTTACTCAAAGCCAGAGTAGCATTCAGCACAGAATATGTTAGCAACCACATCAGAACCCGAGGACTTCATGATACGGTCAAATGATTTTCGACAAAAGTGCTAAGACACTTCAGTTGTCTTCCAATTGTCTCTTCCATCAGTGGTGCTTAGACAACGGGCTGTCCATTAATAAAAAGACACAGTTGGACCCTACTTTGCACTGTACACAAAACTTAACTCAAAATGGCTCACAGACCTAAAGGTAAGAGGTAAAACTTCTAGAGGAACGCGGAGGTGTAAATCTCCACGACCTTGGATGAGGTTGCTTAGCTATGACATCAAAAGCACAAATGACAATAGAAAAATAGGTAAATTGGACTCTGTCAAAATTAAAAACTTTCGTACTTCAAAAGGCATCATCAAGGGGCGCCTGGCTGGCTCAGTCGTAAGAGCGTGCGACTCTCGATCTCAGGGTCGTGAGTTCGAGCCCCACGTGGGGTGTAGAGATTACTTAAATAAATAAAACTTAAAAAAACAAACAAACCCAAAGGGCATCACCCAGAAAATGAAAAGACTTGGGAGAGATACCTCATTTCATACAACAGCCAAAGCTCCCTGCCCTTACGGAGCTTGCATCCCATTAGATTTACCTTGATTGTATACTCAAGTACGGTTTCACTCTTAGGGCTCATTCTGGAAGATACTTTTCAAATGTAAGGTGCCGCTTTCCAGAAATTTTACTTTCTCCATCCTAATGTGCCCTGGTTTCTATATGATTCCATCCTTTTCACAGCTCGGTTGTAGTCTGTTATTAAATTCAGTTTGAGGTCAAAGGGAAAGACAAATTTCTTGAGAGTAGTGGCTTTTTGAGTAAATATTTTCATGGATAGCTAAGTTTAATTGGGGGTCCTCAAGGGAGAACTAGAAATGACAACATAAAAGTAATGGTAAGAGAAATTGAGCCCAGTGATGAACTTCCTTGAAATATTAGCCTGAATTCCACATTCTGTACTGGTCCATCAAAATGCATCTTATAATTTTTTTCTTTTGTTCATTAAACATTCAGCCAACATGTCTGCGTGCTAATCTGACATAGGACCTGATCTTGGGGTTTGCTGCAGATGGCCAGTGACCATTATCTTCTCAATGAGAAGATGTCTTGAGTAGTCTCTCTGCTGTGTCTTATAATGATCAGGAATAAAACTCAAGGAATCTTGGCCTCTGGAAACAGGACATGATATCTCTGAAAAGCCATCGCTGGATTTTTATCCTGAACTTCTGACCCTACTTCCAGTCTGTCTCATTCAGAGAGAATGGAATTACTCCAGTTAAATAAAGTATCCCAAATCAAAAGGGCTTAATGACTGAGCCATGTCTCCTCCCTGAGATATGCTAGAGTAATCAATGATGCTATTGTCATTCTCTGTAACACTGCAACTTCTGTGCTGTGTTAAAATCATAAAACTCCTGCATGCTCTCTCCATTTCCCACAGCTGTGATTTCTGGGTCTCTGTTTGCGAATAAGCATTTCAGAATTGTCATGAGGTGGAGGAAATAGCATGTGCAGAGTATTTCCCAAGCCCAGTTGCCGAGAATGAGCTAATTGTCACCCTCCCTTGCATATCATGAGTCTTAAAAACTTCAAATACAAGCCATCCTATAATGATCTACCTTTCCTGGAGAATGGCATGTGTTCACTGTAGAACCTCGGGAAGTATACCAGAAGTAAAATTATAAATTATGTCCTAAGATTAATAAAACAGTCAACCATCCTTTTTCTTTTTTGATGTTTTCATAGCGATGAAAGACAAAGTCGATGTCTGTATTTAAAAGAAAAGTTAAGTAAATGTGATATAATCTTGCTACCTTGCTTCTGGAAAATTTGTTCAATGGGTATCGATAGTAATCTATTCTCCATAAAGGAATAATATTGTTTTATTTTTAACTTACTTTTTTGTTTAATAGGCCAAAATTATACTTTCTTTCAAGATATAAAAGCAGGAATCACAAATATATTTCAGGCGTCGATTTCCCACTAACTGGTAATAGCTACATATATGTTGGGTTAAGGAAGATTCTGAGGCCGAGTATGGCTTAGTAGAAAAGACTGCTACCTTTGGATAACAGTGTTCTCCAAGGATGCAAGATAGGGAGTGGACATGTAAGTCCTATATTTTCCATCTCTGTATAATTGGAAGAAGAGTTAACATTTAAAGTATCCTTTTTAGTGATTACCAGAAACATAGTAGTCTACATTAAAGAGCATGTAACTGAAAACAAAGGCCAAGTAAACCCTTACTATTCTATCTATCCTGTAGGTCAATGCATCACGTCAAGAAGCCAAACTGATGGAGGAGTGTGATCTTCTCATTGAGATCATTCAGCAGAGACGACAGATTATTGGAACCAAGATCAAAGAAGGGAAGGTATGATTTCTAGGGTAGATTTCATATTTTCTACCTGGAGAAAACATCATACTCCCATGCACTTCAATAGCTTAGGAAATATCGAATACCCCCCTTTTCTATATTTTCTGTAATTTCCTCTTAAGTCTTTAAGACGGAGCTCAAAGGCCCCTGGTTGGCCACTTTTATCTCCACCCATTTCTTTGTATTATCACCATTTCCTATGCACATCTGTAATAAAAGGATTACATTACCTCTCCTCCATTACTGAACTCCAGGGGGCAGCATGGAGCCCTGGTCTATTATAGCCATTGTTTTCATCTTTCTTCTCTGTGAGAAGGTGGGTTCCCCAGAGGAGGAGTTCATTTCATATTTATCGCTATATCCAGCAATTAACACAGTATTAAATAAATGTTTCAATGAATCAGACTTTATATAGAAATTGCAAAGTATTTTCCCGTGCCCTTGAGCGAATTCAGACAGGTATAATTTCATGGTGGCAAAACTGCTGTAGTTTCACTGTATCATAGATCCCTTTGTGGATATATTAATTCTTTTCTAATATTTGTATCTTTAAAATTCCTATGGTTTTTATTGAAATACTTGGGATCCATTTTATTTTGCTCATTTCTCTGCCACCCTCAAAAGGTAATTTTGTAAATATTTAAAAAATAGAAACATTCATTCAAGATCCAATAAATTCATGAGGTTCTATTATTACATATGCTCATAACCATGCTTTAATGAAATATGTATAATTAAATTAGCAACTATTAAGTGGTACACAGAGGTTCCAATAGCTAATATATGTGCGCTTCTCTGTTTTCTACCATATTTAAAAGGTACTTTCAATACTGTATAATGTTTTAGATTACTTTGCCTATGTAAGTTGAAAAATATTTATGCATGTAAATTGTGATGGTGATCAGAAAAGTTAAAGTCAAATCAAATCAAATAGCTCTGGAAGCTGTTATAGTGAATTAACAAATTAATATGAAATCATTCCCTGGCCAAGAACTCAAATGTACTGAGAAGCGACTTTTCCCCACGTACAAATTGTACAACTTCGAAGAGCACTGGAATCCTCACAGGACATTTTTCTTCTTCCATTGTCATGCACCACATGTGTACATCTCTTAATACCTGACCTCTCGCAGGTCCTCAGATATACGATTGCCTGAAATACAGCTGCAATTCATTAATATGCGTGTGGGAGGGAATTTGTTGCCTTTACATGGTACAGGGATCAGCTCTCGATACTCATATTAGTTTCTTATCGCTGCTGTAACAAATTACCACAGACTGGGTGGCTTAAAACAACACAGATTTAGTTTCTGACCTTCCGGAGGTCAGGAGTCCAAAATCAGTCTCACTGGGCTGAAAGTCAAGGTTTCAGCAGTGCTGTTTCTTTCCGGAGGCTCTAGGGCAGAATCTATTTGTTGCCTTTTCTGGCTTTTAGAGGCCACCTGCACTCCTTGGCTCCTGGTTTCTTTATCACATCACTCCGACCTTTGCTTCCCTCCTCAGATCTCTTTCTCTGGCACAGTTCTCTCTGGTTCTCTCTTCTAAGGACCCTTCTAATTACACTGGGGTCACCCAGATCATCCAGGATAAGACCCCCCTCTCTCAAGGTCCTTGCCTTAATCACATCTGCAACATCCCTTTTATCATGTAAAGCGCCATCGTTTAAAAACTCCTGGGAGTAGGATGGGAGCATCTTGGAGGGGCATGGTTATTCAGCCTGGCCAGCATGCCTTTCCCTTGCTTAACTTCCCAGCATGAGGGTTTCTCTCATGAGCTCGATCAAAGTAGTGAAGGGGTGTCGCAGTTCCGGCCGTCGTCATGCATGGGGTTCGTGCTTTGGTGCACCCAGTCCACCCCGAATACGTGTCAGTGACAAGAGAACATGGTGAAATAGGAAAGCAAAGACACCCAGCTGGACCCAAAACAAGATAAAGGTCTCCATGGGCCGGAAATGGGACAAACCTGCAAAGCTACAGTTGCAGCTAAAACACGGGAGTGGGACTTGGTCTGGAAGAGACCAAAGCAGCGACACCTTCCACTCCAATGGATAAAGAGTTCTTGAAGCCCTGGGATAAAGGGGCTAGAAGTGCTCCAGATGGTATGAGGGACTAAAATCAGGCTTGTTGGTCAATGCCACGGGCCGCATAAGGCTTCTCAGTTCATTAAAAGGCACCAAAAAAAGATTATTGCCAACCTCTATCCCGGGTCATAGTTTTTAGTGATTTCGGGCCTGGGAGTCTGGAACAAGTCTGTTGTTGGGCTGGAGCCTGGATTTGCACTATTTCTGATACCTGCTCAAAAGAGAAGCCTCAGAAATGCAGAGGATCCCTGAATGAGGACCCCCAAGTGTGAGGGAGTTGAGGAAAACTGATGGTAATACCAGTAGGTGGAGGGGATGGGAGGGGGCTAAGCAAAGAGAAAATGATTATGAATGACTTCTTCCCTTTAAACCTGAAACTCAAACCGCAGTGCTGAAGCATATAAAGAAATCTCGCATTTCTGAAAATATAGCCCGCAAAATCAACAAAGACGTTATCTCACCCCAGGTGAAATTCATTTTATGGGAAAATATAGAAAAGATGTTTAAAGCGATAAGTGAAGGGATAACTTCTATTTTAAAAGAGCAAAAACTTGTGAAGCCACAAAAAGGGTATAAGATCAGAAAGAAAGAAATGTGAAAATAACAGATTAGCAGTTTGGGAGGTAAAATGTAGACATTGAAGCTATAAAGACTACTCAGCCGCAGGGGGGATTTGGAAACTGAGTTTTAGCCTCCACATAGGAGATGCTATTCTGCACATAATATGAAATTCGAGCCATATTTCATGCCATATACAAAAATTAAATCGTTTTAAACGGATATTCCTAATGTGAAAGACAAAATGATAAAACTTCTAGAAGAAAATGTGAGAGGAAATCTCGATGAACCTTGAGTTGGGCAAAGATTGTTCATATACAATGTTAAAAACATCAAAGAAATATTTACAAATTAAACAGATAATTGTATTACATCAAAAGTAAAAACTTCTCTCTAAAAGGCACTGTTAAGAGAATGTAAAGACAAGCCACAGGTTGGAGACAAATATGTATAAATTATTTATCTGAATAGAAAAATATTCGTACGCAGGTATATAACAAATTCTCAAAACTCATTAGCAAGGAAACAAACAATACCTTTACCAGATGGATAAAAGATTTGAATAGGTACTTTACCAAGGAAGGCATGTGGATGGCAAATGAGCACATGAGAAGATGTTCAAAATCATTAGTTGTTAAGAAAAGTCAGTAAGGGAAATTAGAACCTCAAGGAGATACCCTACTTACCTAGTAGAACAGTTAAAATGAAAAAGATGGACCATACCAAGCGTTGTTGAGAACGTGGAGGAACTAGAACTCTCATATGCAGTTTATAAGAATAAAACGGCATTTTGGAAAACTGACAGTTCCTTAAGTAGTTATACATACACCATGCTAGGTGTTTGCCAGAGAATTGAAAGCATGTGTCCCTATAGGACACATACATGAATTTTCATGGGAATGGCAAGGGTAATAGCCCCAAACTGGAAATGACCCAAATGTCTATCAGCAGATGAATGAATAAACAATTTGTGGCGCAGCCATACAATGAAATACTATATTCAGCAACAAAAAAGAACGAGCTATTGATACATGCAACAACACGGATGAATCTCAATAAATTAGGGTGAGTGAAAGAAGCCAGACAGAAAATAGTATATACTGCATGAACACATTCATATGGAAGTTTAGAAATAACACTTTTTTTTTTTAATGTTTTATTTATTTATTCATGAGAGTCAGAGAGAGAGAGAGAGGCAGAGGGAGGAGCAGGCTTCCCGCCTAGCAGGGAACCTGATGCGGGACTCGATCCCAGAACCCTGGGATCATGACCTGAGCTGAAGGCAGACGCTCAACCGTCTGAGCCACCCAGGCGCCCCGAAATAACACTTTCTAATAATCTACGGTGACAGAAGACAAATCAGTGGTTGCTTAGGGATGAGTGACAGGGAGTGGGGTGGGGGACGGGATGAATTACCAAGGGCAGGAGGAAAATGGAGGCAAGATCTATGTGTCCATTATCTTATGGGTTTACACATATTTGCAAACTTACCAAATTTGCACTTTAAGTATATACAGTTTGTTGTATGTTAATTATATCTCAATAAAGCTGTTTATAAGACAATTGTATATTTATGTACTGGAACAGCCTTCAAAAGTTAAAATTGATGAACTCGGGTGACATGCATTCATATGGACAAATCGCAAACATATAAACAAGCTTTACAATGCTTTGCGTGGAGTGAGACTTGTTATATAAAATTCGATAAACTACAGAAGAATCCCATACAATGTTTAGGCACGCATACATACTTGGGAGTGATCCAGCCTGAATTCAAAAAGGTGTTTTCCTCTGGAGAAGGGCTTGAATGAAATTAGGGAGGGACACACAGGGCTTCCATGCTATCAATAATATTTTACTTCCTTTTCAGAAATCTTTTACACTAATATGATGGAGATATTGAGATTTGGTAAAGCTGGGACTGGGCACGGGGAAGTGGATCATATTACTTTAAAAATCGTCTGTGTGTCTGAAGTTTATCACTTTTTAAAAAGTACACACTTGGCTCGGGGACATTATCTCAGAAGGCAGTCTTAGAAAGCAAACATTGCTTGGGAAAGATGAGGCCCAGTTTGGCTTTCTCTTGAGTTACTGCTTTGGCAACATCACCAAAGACTAGTGGAATCCCTAAGCTCGGAATTCACGGTGACTGAGTCCCTGGCCAGGGCACGTGGTGCCAGAGATACACTTTGAGGAAGAGAAGAGCGTGAGTACCAACGCGCTGGGAAACCGAGGTGCTGGGCAGGGAGGGCCAAGTATGGACTTGGTGCCCCATGAGGGTGCCCAGGGTGGTGTCTGGGCGGTCTTGAGGACGCTGAATCCAGAGAAGGGGCAGGGGGGCTCTCTCACCGGCACTTGGAAGTGGGGAGCTGGAGGAAGAACCGGCAGGACCGCGGGGATCACGGTGGTGACGTGACTTCGGCCGCCATGGGTCTCTGGTGTGGATCCCGAGGCCGTTAGACCTGGTGGAAACAGACTCACCGCAAATCCTCTGGCTGAGGGCTTGCCAGCTAGGCAGGGTTGGGACCCACTGGTACGTACTGGTAATGCTTGCTCTCAGACCATTGTGCAGCCTAGGAAATAAATAGCTCGGTGGCCTTTCTCCTCGGAGGGACTGGAGAGTCTCAAGCCACGAGACTCCCTGGGAAGGAAGTGTCTTATCTCTTCAGTAGGAGGAGATAAATTTCATGTCAACACAGCAAAAGCTGGCAGCAAACTCCAGACTGAGGAAATTAGGTGTTTTATGTTCAGACACGGATGGGTGGTAGAACGCTGCAGCCACAGAGAAAAAGGGTCCCTTCTCTTCACGGCTTTTAAGTGTACTCCAGATCTCCAAAATTTAAGATCAGTAACTGGACTATGTAGTCGGGCTTTTCTAGAGCCTTACAGAAACGCCAAGTCAGGCCCCATTGGCAATGCAGAGACCAGTGATAACTGAGGATCAGTTGTTAGGACGGAACAGTTTTGGGGTGGGGATCCTACAATACATATAAAAGCACATACATTAAAAGCATTTAAACTGCATTTAAAGAAAAACGAAGCGCTGCATTTTAGAGCACGTGTAAGGTATAATAAACAGCAGATAAATTGGTATGTATAGGCCTGTGTCCTCACCGAAAGCAGATTCAACCGGCAGGCTATTTCCATGATGAGCATAGAGCGAATTCCTGAAATTACAACGTGCAAGCAACACTTCCCAAAGGCAAAGAAGAACGGGGCCCACTTGGAAAAATGTCCCCTGTGGCAGTAACACTTAACGTATAAAGAATCTTCTTACGTGTCAGTACCCAGTGTTTCTTTTCAAAAATCAGATTTTATTCGTCTTGTCAGATTTTTAAAATAGTATATAAAAAAGAGTTTTCTAAGGACGAAATTAGTATTTTGCTAAATGCTCGGTGTCTGATTCTGAAGTGTTGTAGCAAGTAGGACAGTGTTTCCCGAAGTGTGGTTCAGATCAGGGCCGTTCGATCCGAATCACTTAAGTTGGCAAACTTTTTCGGTAAAGGGCCAGATAATAAATATTGTAGGCTTTGCCGTACAGTTTCTGTTGCAACAGTTCACCTCTGCCCAATGTTGTAGTGTGAGCCATAGATGATTCATAAATGAATGAACGTGGCGGTGTGCCAATAAAACTTTATGTACACAGATCGGTGTGTGCTGGATATGGCATACAGACCATAGTTTGTGAACACCTGATTCAGAGTAGTGTTCCTCTTTTCTTTCTCTTTTTTTTTTTTTTAACTGAAGCCCACAGTAAAAAAATAGGGAGGACATGAAGCCCAGCATGCGCGTGTGCAGGCACACACACGGCAGGTTTTTGCAAAACCGAATTTGCCTTCTGTATCAGGAATGCACTCTGCTACTCTCTTTTCTCCTCTCCTCTTCCCTTCTATTTTGTTTGTAAGTGCTAGTTCTGACCATACTACTGACCCATCACCTGCGGCTCATTGCCTGTTGGAATGCAGATTCGTACTGCTCTGTCAATAACAGCTTTTTAGGGAGGATATTGGAGAGGGGGCCCAAACATTTACAGTTTCTCTTTTCAAAAGATTCCTGCTGATTCTTGTGCACACCATTTTGAAAAGCTCCGATCTGGCATGTCAGATGGAATTGTACACTTGAACTAAAATTAAAATTATGCCAACAATTGTTTTCGGTAAAGCATTCCTATGTTTTCTCATTTTGGCTTCCTTCAACTTAATGCATGAGTTAGGGTTGTTGTTTGGTTTTGTTTTTTATCTTTTCCGCTTAATGCCACTTTTAATTTCCAGTATCATGATAGAAGAAAAGAAAGAAGAAAATAGAGTTCAAGCATTGTTGCATTTGTAGTCTGTGGGATGGATCACTGATAGACGAAAAGGCTAAGTGACTGACACAGAGTTGTTCTAAAGGAGTATTTTGACCTTATGTTTCTTTTGTTGGAATTGTATTAAACATCTTTAATTCCGTCGTGTGCTTAAATATTTCGTTCACTTGGATTGTTGGGGACTCCAAGTTATTTTCCTTCCTCTGATGGATGAATTGGACTCTAAGCCTTTCTCAGCTTTACCTCTGGATGTAACTGTGTTAGACACTAAATTCAATTTGGTGTAAAAGAAGTGTTATTTCATTCAACTAATGAACACGGTTAATCTGCTGTGGATGGTCACCGTAATTATAATGAGTTACGTCTTTTACCGGGCTTAATCTCCTACGCCGTTTGCTCCAAGGTCTTGGCACTTCATTCTCTCTTAACTCTCTCTCTTGCCCGAAGTCTTGCCGCTGCTGCCTCTCAGTGCAGCATGAATTTCCTTTGTTTGCTGCAGTACGACATAGCTGGAATCAGATGTTCCTTAGAGGCCTCGAGTTCTGACATCTCCTTCCTTCCTTTTCTTCGATTAAAGTTGCATGGGGATGCTAATGATGACTTGGAGAAAGAAGGAATTTCTTGGAGTTAGCAGGAATTCTGGAGGGGGCCGGAGCCAGCCTTGTCTGTAAGACAGATTAACTGGCCTCCTCCCTACCCTTTCACCCAGGGCTGTTTTCCATTCCGGAATGATCCTGAGGCCGGCCAAGACCTGTCCCGGGCTGTGTGGATGGGGCACTGGGCGCCCAGCAATTCCAATTAGCAGTCTAATTTTGACTTGGCTTCTGGCCAGAGGGCTTCATCTCACAGCACATTTCAAACACTCTAGCGAATGGTCAAGTGGGTTACCGTGCACTTATCTTGGCCTACCCCCGAGGTTACGGTCAATTACGTCTGAGGGTCATTTTCAAGCAAGACAGAATCAGGAATTGGAATGGAGGTTGGAGCCAAACATGCATTTTTATCCCGACTGGGAAATGCTTATCAAAATAGTTCTTAGTTATCAAGGAAGCACAAAGTACCTGGAAATGACGTTCCCAGTGAGGGGAAAGGGCCCAGCTGTGCTTTCTTTGGCTTTCTCTCATCTGCTCAACAGGAAAAATATTAATCAATGGAAAAAACGCTGGCTTTCTGTTCATTTAACACGTGAGTTTTAGATCGTGTGGGAAATAGTAATACTTCATGTTTTCACATCACAATTCTATGACGTGGATTGCAAAGACCTTTTGGGAAAATGGTTCTTACTTAAGCCACACATTTGCACCTACGGGGATGTCTTATTTTCTTGATGGCCCGGCTGAAGCCCTGAGACAGAGAAAGTCCCAGCGTTCGCTGCCGTCTTACAGTAATTGAGCAGAATAGTGAGGGAAGAGGTCTGGTGACCCTTGTAGCTTGCTATTAGGCAACACCTTTTTTCCCCATCAACAAGGAAGCAATTCACAATAAAGTATTTTCTCATAAAACAAATTAGCGACGCTTCTCCAAGGAGATCAAGAGTATCCAAGCCAGGCGTCCCCTAACTGGGATTTCCACATTTCTCCGCCCACTCTTTGGACTTTCACTGAAGGACAACTTCCGTGCAGCACAATGCACACGTTGGAAGGGTCCAGCCTGACGCATGTTCCCTAAGCAAGCCCACCCACCTAACCATCTCCATGCCTCTTTTCAAGGTGATGAGGCTTCGCAAACTGGCTCAGCAGATTGCAAACTGCAAGCAGTGCATCGAGCGGTCGGCGTCCCTCATCTCCCAGGCGGAACACTCTCTGAAGGAGAATGATCATGCGCGGTTCCTACAGACAGCTAAGAATATCACCGAGAGGTGAGTTGCGGGGGCTGCTGGGAAGTTCTCAGCTGCTGGGCTCCTGTGTCTGGGGAGTGATTGCAGGCCTTGCCCTCGCCTGGCTTTTGTTTTCATTTTCGAGGCTGAGTACCGGGGAGAATAGAGGCTTTGAGTTGCTTTGTTCCAGCTAAAGATGCTTCCCTTTGACATGTCAAAGCCTTTTCAGTAGCGCCCTGGAGTTCAAGGCCTTTGAAACAAGAGTCCACCGGTTGGAAAGAATAAAATCAGCCTTGTTGGGGGGGGGGCGGGGTGGAGAGGCGGGGGAGAACGCTTACGGTGGCACAAAAACGACAGTTATTGTAACTCTCAGGCCTGATCTTATCGTACACTTGGTAACAAAGAGTCAAAATGAAGGCAAAAACATAAAGGGGAATCTTTTCTTCCATCTCAGGGCTCATCTATTAAAAAGAAAAGAAAAAAAAAAACAACGCCCAGGTGTGGTGCTCTGTTAGACCTATTTTTATTTGGTTGAGAAGGTTCGCCTCGATAGAAAGGTCAAAGCTGACTCATGTGGGAGAGGAAGGACCCAACTGTCAATCTCATACCTCTTTCTTTTAAAGGGTCCTTTATTCTGGGGCAGGGCACATAAAGAGAACATTATTGCCCCGTTAGGGGACGCCTGGCTTGGATACTCTGAATGGTCAGTTCAGCAGTGAAACTGATGGGAGTCAGTGCTCCTTCGCTCTGCGTCCGTCTGGATTGGCATAAACGTACTCGCCTTCGCTGCTGCAAACACCTTCACCTAAATGATACCTCCAACCCCTGCCAGTGCCCTGGACTTTTCATTCATTCTCATTTTTGGAGGCCCCCTGCCCCATATGCAAAGCAATAATAGAATCCTATCACCGGACAACCCCGGACAGCTCATTCATGCTGGTCTTTATCCTAGAGCAGAAGTCTGCAAACTTCGATAAAGGACCAGAGATGAAATATTTCAGCTCTGCAGGTTCTACGGTCTCCTTCGCAACTACTCAGCTCTGCCGTGGTTAGCTCCATAGCAGCCGATCGTAGACAATACAGAAACAAACGGGCGTGCCTGGGTTTCTACCAACACTTCCCCAAACAGGTATTTGGCCCTCTGGCTGTATTTTGCCAACCCCTGGCCCAAGGGAAAAAAATACTCACCGTCATCTGACTTGCATTTCTTCAAGGAAGGAGAAAGAAAACGAACATTAATTGAGTGCGTGCTTATGTCGGGCACTGTGCTAATTCTCAAAATAGCCCTTAGAGGTAGGCGTTGATATTTCTGTTTTCACCGTTCTTTCAGTCCGAGTAACGTACAGTGGTTTTACAGCCTTGCTCTTGTATCGAACCAGCTTCATGGTGTCATTTCTTATATTTGAGAAAAAACTCTTCTGCAGCTGGTTACGATACTTAATCTCTTCCAAAGCACGTGGCTAACAGCTGCTTATCATCTTGTTTATATCCTTAAAATGATCGCCTCCCTACTCTAAAGAGAAGCCAGTTTCTTTGCTCACGACTCCTAGGTTCCCAGTGTTGGTCTTCGTAGCTCTCATCTGGACTGTATCCGGTTGCTTTATGTTCCTCCTAAGGTTAAAAACTGCAAATGGTGCTAATACTCCGGCGTACCTAGGACACTCTACTAGACCCTGTTTACACTTACATCATGGTTTCCAACTGGGATCCAAGAGTACTTTTCTCCAGGTACAAATCATGAGATGTCCAGATGAAATGGCTACTATGAGCTGCGTTTCTCAGCACTCCCTAAAAATTTGATCAAGTGTAATATGAACAAACTCACACCTATCGAGGGGAGAGAATGTGGCCCCATAACAGATGGGATAGAACATTCTGAAAGAAGACCTACCTTTGAAGTATAACATAAGCACATGAATGTCCCACATGTGATCTCCCACAGATCCAGCAGGTCATAACCGGTCCCATTCACCTCTACCTGTAACAAGCCCATCTCTTCAAGAACAGAAACAGGACTTTGATTTTTCTTTCTACAGATAGTGAACTGTATAATACAGTTGACCCTTGAACAGCATGGGTTTGAACTGCTTAGGTCCACTTATACACGTTTTTTTAAAAAAATAAATACAGTGCAGTACTGTAAATGTATTTTCTCCATAATATTTTCTATAATAATATTTCTTAATATTTCTAATAATATTTTCTTCTCTCTCGCTTACTTTATTGTAAGAATGCAGAGTATAATACATACAACATACAAAAGATGTGTTAATCGACGCTTTATGTTATCAGTGAGGCTTCTGGTCCCCAGTAGGCTCTTCGTAGTTAAGTTTGGGGGAGTCAAAAGTTATACACGGTTTTTCCACTGGGTGGGGGTCAGCGCCCCTAATCCCCACATTGTTCAAGGGTCCACTGTGTACTATATTCTCAAGCCTCACTAATAGATAGTTCTTGGTGCGATTGTATGTGCACTTCTATAAAATCATTTTAAATAAGCAAAACTGTTCACTAAATCCAGACGTAAGAAAGTCGGCCTCCTGCTTATGAGAAGGCTAAAGTTCCATCAAGTTTGAAGACGCAGCCCCTCTCTTCCCGTCTCTATTGGCAGTCCTCTTGGTCAGTTCCTGAGCCTTTCTCTCTTTCCGGGACCGGAATGTCGTGAAAGGGCAGGGGGCTTGGACCAGGACCTGGGAAACTTGGGCGGGGATCCCAGCACTGCCAGTTTTTAACTATGATCCTTTGGGTTTATCCGTGAGCTATTTTCTGCAGAGAGTATTGGGCTCATAGGGGCGCCCGGGTGGCATAGTCCATTAAGCGTCTGACTTGGCTCATGTCATGATCTAGGGTCCTGGGATCGAGCCCGCATGGAAGCTCTGCTCAGCGGGGAGTCTGCTTCTCCCTCTGCCCCTCCCCCCGCTCATGCATTCCCTTCCTCTCTCTCTCTCAGATAAATAAAATCTTTTTTTAAAAAAAAGAAAAAAAGAAAATTGGGCTCATAATAGCTGCCTCTATCAGTAGTTGTAGTAGTACTGCTGAAGACTCCTAAGAACAGGCCTTTAGCATCATAGATACTCCATAATGTCTGTTGGATTTAAGTTCTCATAGTTTAGTATGTCAGTCCAGTTCCACCTTGTATGTCTGTTCCGGGGCTGGTCTCTGCCTGTCTCTACTCTTCAATCCTTTACTTAGTAAACATTCTTCTCTAGGACATGACTTCATGATCCTCTGCCTCCTATTGTGTCTGCCTTGGGCTTTGGCACCATCTCTCTTGTTCTATTCAAGGGGGGTAAAGCCCAGAACAAACTTTCAATCCTGCAAGCCTTCCTAAAGTGAGACTTGAATGAGATTTTTCTGCATCTTTAAATCACTTAAGGTAGATATGTTCATCGACAGGCTGAATCAAACTGCAAAAAGGTTTTCGATTCAGAAATATAAAAAACAACACCACCACAACAACACCCGAAGGAGAGAGACCCTCAAGCTTTACACTGTAGGAGATGCATATGCTTTGGAATCCAGGGTCTGGCTCTGTGCTAATTGCTTAGCAGGAATTATGGATGGCACTGGGGCTGCTCCTTTAACACTTGTGAGTCCAATTTTGCTCATATGCTCCTAGCAGGCAGAACCCCTGGCCGCCTTGTTTTCACCATTATGGCCCCAGCACATAGCAAACTGCCTGACATGAATGAATGAGTGAACAAACTATAAAACAGGTTGATTATTCCTACCTAATCTGGTTGTTATAGGGACAAAATCAAACAGTATAATAAAACTATTAGTCCGGTTCCTGTCCCAAGGTGATCGTGCAACAAATGCTAATTCCCTTCTCTCCCACTTACTAAATTGACACACATAGTATAACATACTATATCCTCAAGCCACACTAATATATAGGTCTTCCGTATGATTGTATGAGCATCTTTATAAAATTACACTAAGTAAGCAAAACTCATCGAAGCATAAGAAAGTTGCTTATGAGAAATCTGAAATTAAAATCACTTGTAGCGGCAAATTATCAAGAGGATGGTAAAAAGAAACTTCCCTCTGAACAGTACTCATTTTTCAGAGCTCCTAGGAGGGTGTCCGACTCCTCTGTCCTTCAAGGATCCATCAGACGTAGCCAGAATATAAAGCCAAGAGCTCCAGTTGTCAACGATGGAAAGATGTCACTTGATTTTAAGAATTCGAGCACGTCTGATGAGTGGGTTTTGAAGTGTGTTCTGGTAGGGTGTTAATTGGTGTTAAAACAGCAGCAAAGTTCCAGAGCCAAATGCATTTGGGAAATCCTGAGCAGACCAAAGCAAACCACGTTTTGTTGCTGTGAGACCTCACTGGGTTTTACCACGGTGATTTTCCCACTCGCGCAAGAGAAACCCATGTAAGTGCCGTTGTCAGGGGTCGGGCACGGGGGCCGATATTAGGCAGGAAGGGTAGAGCATCTTCCCCTGGCACTGACTGACAGAGAGCCTGTGAGCCGTGTGGCTCCAGACACGTCCACCTTCTGGAAAACTGGCCCCATGTGGCCCTAGCAAACTGTCATGGAGATTCGGAGCATCGAAGTCAAAATAGAAACAGGAACTAATGTGCAGGCCACCCCCTTAAGCATCAAGATAGGACACAATGTCCTTATTTGCCACAATATGATAAGAGCTTAACACACACTCACAAGCACGTGCACACACGCGCATATATGTACACACACACAACTATGAAAGCACAGAATTGCGAAAGTGGCAAGACTGATGGCCCTGGTGGATTTTGGCAACTCATCTGAAAGGCCAGAAGATGGGCAACAAGGATTTGGGGAATACAAACATGGCCTAAAATGTTGAATTTGGCAGATCTCCCCTTGCCTGTCACTCCAATTACGAATTTGAAATTGTAGCCAAAGATAAATATCTTTCCTTCCATCAAAAAACTGTGTAGGTGTTAAAACCTGCAATAATCTGCACGGATTCTTGCTGTCAGTCTTTGCCTCCCAGGCTTAGGGACTTTCAGCCTTTCCGTTCCCACTCCACAAAGTTCCCACCAGCAAGATGGCAGGCTTTTTTTTTTTTCTTTTTTTTTAAACACTGTCACTTGCCCGAAGCACGTTTCAGTTAACTGTGGACCACAGAACCAGGAGAAACGTGGGAGTGAAATCTATTTTGGGTGAGCCTGAGCAGAAGCTTCTGCCCCTGGACCGGGAAAGTGCTAAAGCGAGATTATCTGTTCAGAGCACTCAGGATCCTCTCAGCCCAAGATCGGTGCCACACAAGAACGACAGAGAAATGCAAAAGAAAGATGGGTCGGTTCTTCAAAGCTCAGGGCAGTTTTCCCTGCTGGACGTTATGAAACACTCTAATTGGGGTTTCACTTTGAAATTTTTATTTGAGGAGTTCATGTTGCACTATAGCATTTCTTTTAACTTTTCTGCACTGACGCAAATTTTTCAGGCTCTTTAAGAGCTTCATATATATTTGTTGAGTAATCCTGAGATCGCTCTGAGTTTTGAGGAGTTTTTGTGATCATGGGTCATAAGGAAAGCATTTTTTAAGTACAGTTTGACTATCTGTGAAAACTGCCTAGCAACCATCCCTGTATCTGCCAGTCTAAATTAGCAGGTCTTCATCACAATGATTAGCCCATTCCCCTTGGGTGCGCTCTTTAGCCAACAAAATCCCCAAACTCTGCTGGTCACTGTTTCTTGGTGAAAGAGCTAGGTGGTGAATTTAGATTCTCCACCCTCATTCAAACCCTTGAAACTTTTCTTTCCAGAGTTTATGCCTCTTCAAACTTTTCATCAATGGATCCCAGTATCATCCCAGTTATTACATTGTTAATTATCCCATCTACTTCCCTCCCTATACAGAGCTGAAAATGTTCCAGAAGTACAATTATAGAAACTTCATTTCTAAGGATTTTGAGCACCTCACAGGTGTAACTTATATTGAGGTAAAATTCAGAGAACATAAAATTAACCATTTTAATGTATGCAATCCAGTGGCATTTAGTACATTCACAATGTTGTGCAATTACTACCTCTATCGAGTTCCAAAATCTTTTTATTACCCCCCCGATAAACTCCATACCCATTACGTAGTCATCGTCCATTGCCCCCCCACCCCACCCCCCCACCCCCAAGCCCCTGGCAACCACTAATCTGCTCTCTGTCTCTATGAATTCGCCTATTCTGGACATTTCATACAAATGGATCATGCAATACGTGGCCTTTTGTGTCAGGTTTCTTTCACTTAGCGTAACACTCTCAAGGTTCATCCACATTGTTGTGTGTATTAGTACTTCACTCCTTTTTATGGATGAATAATATTGCATCGTATGGATAGACCCACAAGTGTAATTTTTATAGCCAAAATACATATCTTTATAAAATACAAAGTTTTAAGAGCCGTTAAGAGACACAAGAGGAGATACATCTCCTTAGGTAACCAGGTTGAAATTTTTCTAGATTAAATGGAAGAATATAGACCTAGCTGCCAGCTAGCTTTGTGACTTTGTATAAATGAGCATCAATACTCTTAATTAGAAAATAGCTAGATTTGGGCGCCTGGGTGGCTCAGTTGGTTAAGCGACTGCCTTCGGCTCAGGTCATGATCCCGGAGTCCTGGGATCGAGTCCCACATCGGGCTCCCGGCTCAGCGGGGAGCCTGCTTCTCCCTCTGACCCTCTTCCCTCTCATGCTGTTTCTCTCAAATAAATAAATAAATAAATAAAATCTTTAAAAAAGAAAATAGCTAGATTTAGAGCTGAACCATTTCAGAGTGTTGCTTTGCTGACAAATTTCCAGCACCCTACACAGTACCCTACACATAGTCGGTCCTTGGTGGTGTTTACCAAACTTTGTGAAATACCCAGATCAACAAGATTACGGGTCTAGCATAGTCTGATATGCTCAGACATGGTTTATGTCATGCCACAATTGTATCGTTTTTAAGAGGATCGCTTGCATTTTTTAATTAGTCAAAAACATTCTGCTCTTAGGAACTGAAGTTTGCAAATCAACTTGAGAGCTTAACACACACATAGCAGGAGATGGTCTCATAGCAGGAGAGTCATATTTACCAGTACGTTGCATTATAGTTTATAAATGAGAACTCTTAACTTGCAACTGTAAATGAAGAGGGAAAATGGTGCGTCCACTGGAGGAATTTGTGAGAAAGCTCATGAATATTTTCCATGGCATCTGCTGGGAATATGGTGCAAAAAAAGAATATAAGGAGAACGAAACGAGCCAGACAAAAACTCCTTTTTTAAATGTTTATTTTAGAAAGAGGCTAGTAATTGATTAAACTAATCCAATATCTGGAAACATTCTTTTTTAATCTTCACTTTGCCTTTTATGCAGTTTGAAATTTTGGAGACTCCTCTTTGAAGTGGAGCAGGGTCGAGTCTGAAAGGAACAAACAGTTTCCCAGACAGATGTGTGAAGAAATGCCTGGAGCTATGTGCTTCTCTCTGGGATTAGATGTGAAGGGGCCAGGCTGTTAAATACACGGCAACATGAAATATGAATATTCTTTCACCTCCGTGGGGAATTTTTTTCCGATAGTAAAAAGGAAGGGGGGAGCAGCCATTCTACTGTTTCCCCAAATCCTTTGCCTCGTCTTTAAGCTTGCATTCATTTGCATTGTGTTGCTGTGTTGTGCCATTCCCAGGTTCTTTTTGAGGCTCCCATGGAAGAACAGCACTATTTTAAAATGATACTTCTTTTCCTTTTATTTCTTTTCATTCCTAGGCGGCAACGGTGAAAGGCATCTTGACATTTCTAAAAAGTTGTTTTGTTTAAATTACAGAGTCTCCATGGCAACTGCATCATCCCAGGTCCTAATTCCTGAAATCAACCTCAATGACACATTTGACACCTTTGCCTTAGATTTTTCCCGAGAGAAGAAATTGCTAGAATGTCTGGATTACCTTACAGGTATGTCTTGTGTGTGTGTGCACGCGCGTGCACTTTAATATTGTGTACATTCAGTGATACACATACTTTGCCACCACGTCGATTCCCTAAAAACCAGAGGTGTGGGCTCTTGGTTTAGGAACGGAGTCTAGTATTCCCATAAATGATTTCTGGCACACTTTTTTTTTCCCACCCGAAACGACCAAACTGGGGACAGAGGTCCCAGACCAAACTGGGGACAGAGGAAAAGGGAGACTCTCGAGAATTAAAAACATACTTCCGACCATTTTCCCTCCCTCTCAGAGTATGGGTGCCACAAATACCAGCTCTGCTGGCCATCAAAGAGATACATAAAGTAGCGTGGCTATTTTCCACTTCATCTCAGCAAGGCATCTGACTCTCACAGTGTCCTGGCAGAGAAAAAATTGGCAGCTAACTCTTGATTGGGTGTCTACTCTGCTTCAGCTCCTTGTATCCGAGACCTTGTATAATCTTCACACCATCAGACTGAGGTAGCGTGTTATAATCCTCATTTTGCAGATGACGGAGGTCACCCATCTTGCTGGAGGTCGGGTAGCTAGCGAGTGGCCGAATTAGGATTTGGCTTGGGTCCATACGGACTCCAAAGACCTCTTGCTCTTTCTGGTAAAAGACGTCATTTCATCTTGGCAAAAGGTCACCATGGCAAATGTCCCAAAAATCACATGTGAATTCCTGGTGCCATGTTTCTGATAGGCTTTTTTTTTTTTTTTTTTTTTTTTTGGTCAAGCTTATAAAACAAAAGGAACTGCAATAAAAGAAAACCTCGGGCTACTCCTATTCCTAACCATTCAAAATTTTCTTTGCTGTCAACCTCGAGAATGAGAATTGAAATCATTCGCTGGTAAAATGTGGACTGTTTGGATGACCTTTATTTGTGTTAGCCAAAGCTTTTAGCCAGAAGTGCACCGAACCGAGGACGTGCAGCCTTCGAGAGACCACCTCCCTAACTTAGCGTGGCATCAGCTTCCCCACTCCAGTTCCGTGTGCACATGGTTGGGAAAGATGGAGCAGGAGAAAGGGAACATTGTGAGATGTTTGTTTTTATAGTCTGTGGATCAGAAGCGAGGAGTTTTATATCCAAGGGGCATGATACCCAGATAGGTTTTTTCTTTGCAAGAAGCCGAGGTGCTGTTTTTAGCCTTTCTGCATTTGCAAGGGAAGTAGTCATCCCACAAACTTCTTATCTTACGTCATTCTTTCAAGCCATACCACTCCTATTAAGGAATAAAGAAGTTGACTCCAAAATGCACTTACAGTAAGGAACCAAACTTGGTTTCAAATATTTGTTAATTTACTGCCCTCCTTTTTTAAGCTTTTAACTCCGGAGTCTGTCTAAACTAACATTACCCCCTAGAACCTTCCACAGTGATAAAAACATTCTGTATCTACACTGTCCATTATGGTAGCTGCTGACCACATGGGGCTATCAAAAACTTGAAATGTACATAGTGAGTCTTTACTTTTATTTGACTTTAATTAAACTTAATTGAAATATAAAAAGCCTGTGGCTACTGTATTAGTGCAAGTCTAGACTTTCTCTGGCTGAGCTGTTTTTCATGATGGCATCCTATGAAAAAAATCTCTCTTTATTTTTTTTTCTCTTACATCATTTGGGATTGAGTATGATTGCAACAACAGAAAATCCAGTTAGCAGTGACTAAACCCAGCAAGGGGTGTTTGTATCACACAAACGCGAGCACGGAGGTATGAGCTCCAGGCCTGGGCAGCAGCTCAGTGAGGACCTCAGACCCCAGGCTGTTGCTCTTTTTCTACTCTGCTACCTTTGCTGTGTTGCCTTTTTGCCACATGATCACAGCACAGCTGCCCCGCCTCCATGCCATCGTGCTCAAGTTCCAGGTAAAAAGAGAGGGACGCAGGGGAAACGGGGACAAAAATCTGTCTTTATTAGGAAAACAAAAAGCTTGCTCAGAAGACCCATCTGGCAAATTCCCACCTGTGTCTCGTGGGCCAGATCCACGTCACAAGATCATGCCCAAGGACAAAGAGGACTGAAAGACTGTTGGGCCAGGCACATGCCCTTTCTGCACAAAATCAGTGTCTTGTTGACCTGAGTGTGTCCTCCCCATTTCCCAAGAATCGTCTAATGGTGTTCCGGTGGGCATACATTCATGGGCTATGTCTGCATGCGAATGCCAAGGCAGCGATTAGAGGGGAAAGTGTGAAAGTAGTTCGCACTGACTAGGACTGTGTACGCCATATATCATCCCGATGGCTGTTTATGCCAAGCTTGAGACCACATGGGGTACCTGCCATTCTGCCTTCTGAACGTCAAACCTCAAATACAAATCTGGCCCATTTCTAGACATAACATCGATCCTGGCCATAACATATGATGCTTGACTGATATTGCCAAGTCCAAATAGTTTATCAGACATTTGTAAGCAGGAAATGAAGTGTTTGTGGAGTATTAGCCCACCATTTCTCGTGTCCTGTTTATGACAGAGGCAAGAAAATAACAGTTCTGCTACCAATCCTACGAATATTGGAATTGGCAGCGTGCTGCTATTCTCATTTACGGTAAATTGGGTATTGACTTTTCACGACAAACCCATTGGGCTTATAATCAAAACAGGGTTAGCCTGCGTGGCTGTGAAAACAAGATTTTTTTTTTTTCCTCCCCGTGACAAGCCTCTAAGTGGTATGTCAAGTTAATAACCCAGAGAGGTGACATTTCCTCCCCAATCACAGCTACTGCCATGTGTCTCACAGCTACTGGCTTATTTTGAGCGTAAGTTTGCCTTCTATTTAATCCCGTGTTGCAATGCAGAAAGGACGAAATCTTTCTACAGTGGTTGATGGAAAAGTAATTCAGTGGACTGCTTAGGTTATGGGAAAATAAGCGTTTCTCCACCGCTCCCTCCCGGGTGATCGCACACCAACAGGGACCACACAGACAATCATAAGGACATTTTATGGTGCAGCTGGGCCTCCCCCGGGGAATGCTTCTCTGGCTTCGTGTCGCTGATTCATGCACATCCAGATCACAGCACATGACACTAAATCTTGCATGTGGATACTTCAGGAGACAGATGTATAAATACCTAGTCCAAAAAGAACGCTTTAGGGGCTCTATAGAGCCCTTCTGTCCTAATACATGACTTAATGTGGTGCCTGCCCACGTGTATAGGTGGAATTCACTAAGCAAGAAACAAAGCTGGTCTAATTGACTTTATACAACAAACATAAAAGTTACGTGCTGTGTATGGTATTTGTCCTGGACATCTCTTCAGCGGACAAAATGAAGAAGCCTAAAACAATTCTAGTTTTCCGTTTACCATTTTTAAGAACTCATCTCCTTCTTTGGGTTTGTTTCGGACTCCTCAGTCCTAATCAAAGTTAAGAGCAGGAAAGAACTCTCCAATAGTGTGAACAGAGGTTGCTACAAGTCTATAGAATGCAGATATGTTTCTCCTTTTGAAGTTAGGTTCTCGTATACAGAAGAGTGGCAATAAAGGCCCGGATCGATTCTCTAAACCAGGGGTTGGCAAACTTTGACTATAAAGGGCCAGATGGTAAATACTTTAGGCTTTGCAGGACATATGGTCCCAACTACTCAACTCTGCTAGTGCACAAAAGCAGCCACAGACAGTACATAAATGAATGAGCCTGGCTGTGTTCCAATAAAACTTTATTTACAAAAACAGGCAGTGGGCCAGATTTGGCCCACAGCCATAGTTTGCCAACCCCTGCTCTGAAATACTGTTGCCAGTGCAGAGCACTCACTGCCTAGTCGTTTTCTTGCTCACAAACTCTTCTCATAAAACCAGTTACGGAAATCAAGCCAGTAGATTTTGAGTCAACTTCAATCATTATTTTGGTAGGATTTAGACTTCTCTGCTCCAGACTGTGTTCAAGACATAAAACAGCAACCTTCTCCAGTGATAAAGTTAACCAAATGCCAAGGAACCAGAGAGAGAGACAGTGAGAGAGGGAACACAAGCAGGGGGAGTAGGAGAGGGAGAAGCAAGACTCCCCACTGAGCAGGGAGCCTGATGCGGGGCTTGATCCCAGAACCCCAGGATCATGGACTGAGCCACCCAGGCGCCCCAGGTGTTTTTTTTTTTTTTTAATAAGTCATCAAAACATTTAATGAAAGAAAATTTTCAAACAATTATTTGACTGGTTTGTTATAGGATAACAAACATTGGTATTTTTCCAGTTGGGTATATAAATATAAACATAAGTGACCTCACAAAGCTCCGAGGTTGGCAAACTTTGGCTTGTAGGCCAAATCTAGCCCTCACCGGTTTTGTGAATAAAGTTTTACTGGAAGCTGCCCACGTCCATATGAGTATGAATTGCCCATGGCTGCCTTCATAGTTCAGCAGTAGAGTTGAGTAGGTACAACAGAGACCATATGGCCCGCAGAGCCTAAAATATTTACCACCTAGCCCTTTAGTGGAAAAGTTTGCCATCTCTCCCCAGTGTGGATGAAATCACAGAAGTTCATCTTGTTTGGTTTTTGTTTAATTTTTTTTTTTCATGGATAAGAGTATTATTTGCTTAACCTCCTAAACGTACTTTCATGTGAAATAGAGAAAAGTCCCTACTGGCTGGCTAAGTCACGCTACCTGTTAACAATCACAGCGGCAACCAGCCAACCGAACGTTCATTCTTTGGATTGGGGTCACCACCTCTGGGATGGATAGTGGTCCTGATGGACCTGTGTAGAAAGGCCTGCTATGATTGTCACACATCTCCTCTGAACTGTGTCCCGGAGGTGCCTGCCTCTTCGCTGATGAGCGTTCTTGATCCCCACAGCTCCCAACCCTCCCACGATTAGAGAAGAGCTCTGCACCGCTTCCTATGACACCATCACCGTTCATTGGACCTCTGATGATGAGTTCAGTGTGGTTTCCTATGAGCTCCAGTACACCATATTCACCGGACAAGCCAACGTTGTTAGTGAGTATTGCACCCCGTATCGATTTCTCTGTTTGGTGACTGTTTTCAGTTAGATCGCATTTCTAAATTGAAGCGTCAAGGGAAGACGAGGAAGGAAGGAATACACAGTATGTATTGGCTGCATTTCCTAACCAAGAAGATGATAGCATTCACTTGTACTATACTAGCAAAAATAGCGGGCCAAAGAGTGGTGAACATTAGTGATCTCTAGCAGACCACACGGATGAGTCTTACAAACATATGGTTAAGGGAAAGAAGCAGGAAACAAAAGAATACATGCAGTATGAATCTGTTTATACAGTCATAATTTAAAGATTAAAAAGAAAACTATCTTGTGGGGCACCTGGGTGGCTCAGTCAGTTAAGTGTCCGACTCTTGGTTTTGGCTCAGGTCGTGATCGAGCCCTGCATCGAGCTCCACACTCAGCGGAGAGTCTGCTTGAGATTCTTTCTTCTTCTGCCCCTCCCCCCACACTCGCACATGCACATGTGCACTCTCTCTCTCAAAGAAATAAATCTTAAAAAAAGAAACTGTTTTGTTTAGAGATGCATACATAGGTGTAAAAACTACAAATAAAAGCGAAGATGATGGTTACTTCCGGGATGGGAAGGGAGTGGCACCATTGGGAAGCAACACATGGGGGGCTCATGGGGTTAACTACTTTCTGGGTGGGAGGTACATGGTTTAGTCATTATATCATACATTTAATATTAACTACTTTTCTGAGTGTTATTTCACAATGTAAAAAAAGAATTTAATAAAATGGATAGCCAAGCAATGCCAAATACCACGTCCCGTTTGGAGGAGAGCAGACCCGTCATTTGAAATGTTAGTCATTGGCCCCCACCTGGGAAGAATTTCAGACCTGACTTGAAACACAGAGAGGTCCTTCTCTAACCGGGGCCCGAGCCCATGAGATATTTGGTATCAGAGACAATTTGATGATCTTAGCCCCAGTTGCTGGCCAGAGAGGTGATAACAAAGGAATCTCTCCTCCTTACCCCCCCAGTTATTCAAATTGAGTTGAGTAAATGGGAAAGGACCAGAAGAAGTGGCTTTCCAGGGGAGCAAGTTTGAAACTTCTTTAGCAAATTAAAATAGAACACGTCAAAGTAGAATAGAATAGAATAGAATAGCAGTCACTTTTCAACAAAGAAATGTTTTGAATAAACGCATATCGACTGAATGTGCTTTTATTATATACACCTCTTCTCCGTTACCCACACTGTTCTTTCCTAGCACAAGTAATTCTGAGGTGCGTGATGCTTAAAAAAGAAATTAGATTTAGGATTAATTAAAAGAGTGATATGTGAAGACCCCCGCCCCCGAGTAACTGAAGTAGCGCTGGCTCATACCAACAACTGGACCCCCCAGCTTCCTTAGATCCTCGTTTCCCAGGCTTCCCTCCTCGACCCTCTGACCTTCCACTCTCTAACTGGCCTGCCTTGGAAGCTGTTATTAAAATCTTCCCATTTTCCAGGAATGTATAAGGGGGAAAAAAATTCACGAAATGGCCAGCTGCCGGAGTAAGAGGGCAGACGTGGTGGGTGTAACAAGAATGTCTTGGGGGGAAATGATGGTTTAACTAAGTTTTGAAAGAGAGTGGGTACATATCAGCAAGTTAAGGGGATGCCAGGCAGCCACATCATCGGGGGCAAACCTGTGGAGACAGAGAATGGCAAGGCATTTTCTGAGACATCGTCTACTCAAGCCTGGCTGGAGAACTGAGTGGGGAAGGGGAGACGGTGGGAAATGAAGACAGAGAAATAGAACCAGGACTCAAACCCATATAGGTCTGGTTCCAGAAAGCACATGTTCTTAATCATCAGTCTCTTAATGCTAACCCACAGTAAAGACCTAGACCACCGAGGGCCACTCGGGCTACACGGTGTGGGATTTTTCCCTATGGGCTTGGGTGTCAGTCACACAGAGCAGCAGTGCGATCAGATATACGGTTAGAAGCCCCCTCAGGCAGTGCCGCGGAGGATGGAGTGGAACAGGACAAAACTAAAAGCAGAGACATGAACTTGGAGGTTCGTAGTATTTCGAGAAGGCAGAGACGGCCGGGACCTACCAATGGCACTAGCGCCAAAGAAGGCAAGAAGATAACTCCAGAAAGATTTCTCCTCCTCTGGCCCATATCCCCGGGAAACACCCTTACCATCTTCAGCTATTTGAAGTGCTTTGGGGGGCAAGTCTAAGCAGCACTGGTATATCAATGCTTTGGCATCGTTTTGCTCTCCTTTCAGGACTTTGGATTCTTCTGGTATTGCTCCTCATCCCTAGCTCTACGTGGCCCTCTACAAATCACGAAGAAATACTAACTTCCCTAAAAATCTTTCTTTTTAGTAAGTAATGCACGAACACTGTGTAATAACGTATAAAATGTCTACAGTGACACTTGGTTGTTTTTCAATATGGCAGCCACCCTGTTTCCAAAGTTACCCACTGCACCAACTCCGTTTCACACGCATCTCTCCTGTGGTAGTCTGCTAATACCCAAGGGTGCACATACACTCACACACACCTAGGAATACATTTTTTAGGGACACGAAAGGTAGCAGGCCAAACACAGTTCTTTACCTTGCTGTTTTCACCCAGAACAATCTCTCTTTTGATTAACTCAGAAACAACTGGTCAGGGACCTTAAGTACATTTACCAACTCCCTTCACCTTTGCCATATGATGTACCACCAAGGACTGATAACGATGATAGGACTTTTGTCCTTGGCCATACTCTGTTGCTTAGAAGCAGGTCACAGGTCTTGCCTACGCTCAAGGAGGGCGAAATACACAAAGTCATGAATAGTATGGAGTGAGAATCATAGGGGCTACCCCAGGGCGTGTCCACCATAGATGGTTATGTCTTTCCTGAAGTGTCTTGAAGCGAATTTTTGTGGGCATTCGGACAGTACGTAGAGCTTTGGCCTGGCCTGGCAGGCCCTGTATCAACTGGCTTTGGCTGATAGGCCAACAACCACAGAAGTTAAGGAGCATATAACAATAAACATGCATTGCCTGTGTGTCTGGAATCAGGCTGACCTTGGTGAGGCTCCGTCGCGGTCAGGCTGCGGACTGGGGAGGCCGGCTGCCGCACGGCTCCCCCCTGCGGTCCCACGCGGGCACGTTCTCCTGGGGAGCGCAGTGCGTGGCTCTAAGGACAGGCCCGCTTGCACACGTGCTTTGCAAGCCCCTGTCTTTGTCACGTTAGCTGATGTGCCAGAGGCCAGAGCAAGTCCCACAGGTGAGCCCAGAGTCAGAGGGCCTGCGAGGTTCCATGGCAAAGGGTATGGAAACGTGAGGAGCGAGGACGTGGAGCCAGAAGGCAATACACTCTAGAACCCTGACTCGATCCCAGTGCTTCCCTCCATCCCCCGAATGAAAAGAAGAGATCTATTGCTTGAAACTTAGGGTTTCTCTGGGACTGACTTGGCTTCCATGCGGTTGGCATGAAAAATAATACCAAAACAAGACATCTAAGTGGAATAGATGCGAAAAGGCCATGCCTACAGACATCCACCAGCAGCGACACCACTGAATTCAGAGCTCTGTGCTCGGTGATTCCAGAGACGGTGTTTTGTTCCCTGAAAGCAGTTGCCACAAGAAAATAAAGGGGATCGACTTCATGAAGGTGACAGACCTTGCTTATTTGATGGACAGATGTCAGAAAGGCTATTCCTCCCAGGACCGATGGAAGTCAGGGAAACGGCAGGTGCCCATCCGACTGGGGTGCTCTCATCAGCTTGTTAGTACTGAGAGCTCTTTGTCTCTTGAACGTCCATTAAACCAGTAGAGTGAAGTCCTGAGGCCTACAGGATCAAATCGTAACAATGAAAGAATAAATGTAGATAAAAAAGCAATAGTTCTTCTGAACTATTATATGTATTTCTAATGGCCGAGAGAGACCTGAATTTGAATCCCAACTGTGGACCTCACTAGCTCCATAATTTGGGACAAATTATTTAACAACCTCTGAATCGGTTTCCTCATCTGTAAGAAGAGGTAATGTTTTAACTTCCCATGGTTGAGATAATAAAAGTATAGGTCTGAGCCCTGTGCTTGCCACAGTGTGAGCACAGAGGTATTCAAAGTTATGATTCCTACAAAAATACGGCTACACTCACCCGTCATTGCATTTTTTTTAAAAGCTGATGTTTTGGGTCATAGGATAAAGATCAGTCGTGAAATTAGCCAGGATTACCTACATGATGGCATTTTACACGATCTTCATGTGCAAGGCCTTCCCTGAATGTTGTTAGTCCATCTGTCCTACCATTTGGAGGAATATCCTTTTTGGATGTTGTTACATTGAATGACAAGAGCTAAGAGTAAAACTGCACCGAAAATTAGAAGACCAAATGCCCCAAAACTGGCCATAGCTCCTCGTGCCACTAGGAATCTTGGACTGCCTGTAGGTCATGGTTCCTTCACTTGTCATAATAAATTCTAGTTAATTGCCCACAACTGACTTCAGTGAAGGAGAATTAGATAATATCTGTGAAGCTTTTAATCTTATAAAAAGGCTCTCCCTAATCAAATTCATATATTCAAATGCAAAATTAATGACACTATTAATTTTTTATTATGCATTTTTATTAACAGACTTAAGCCTACAGATGTTAACGAATTGCTTATTAATAAGTAGATATGTATTTAATTTTACAACGTTTCTCCTGTTTTTTCCGAAACCACTTCCAGTGCACCATTTAAAATCCTAAATGGGGCCTTTTCCCAGCGGCCTATTTTTATTATTAGCAAAGTCCAAAGATGCGTTTCTCCAGGTCTCCATGGCGAGGTAGTTATCTGTATTTAATTAATTTTAGTCGTTTTGAAAACATTCATGAGCGTTACTAAACAGATACTATTTTTACAGAGAAGCAGGAAAAGAATGTTCACTTCTGTCCGATCTGGTAGCAGAAACAAAGGATGTTTGAAGCCGCATGCCGCCTCTCTGAGGGGTGTCCGTGTTGCGTAATGTTTTATACATAATGTTTTACTGCAAGATGACAGTTGCTATACAAGGCTCTGAAATCCCAAATGTAATTAGGATCTTGTAATGAGCAGCATTATGTAGGGAGATGCTTCTGACCCATTGTGAACGAGAACAAGATATATAAAATTGAAAAACTCAATTAAGTTTCGTTATGAACTAATTATCTCCCAAGTTCCATTGTTGTTTTAATACTCGAAGCTGAATTAGAGAAGGTGGATGTCAGAATACTCTCAAAGATGATTGAAAACGAGTTTGGAGAAAAGTGAAGTTTCAGTGCAAGATGGTTACATGGGTGTTTCATAAAGAGATGCATAAAACCTGGTCAACGGCCCCGACACAGTGGGGTATCGAGGCAGACAGGTCTGGCACTTGGCACCACACGCAAGACGTTATGTGGTGTTGGCCCAACACCAACACTAGCAACTTAGTAATGGTGTGCTCAGAGGCACCCCCTTACTCCAGCCCCCAGAAGAAAATGGTCGATGCTGCTTTCTTGGCATTTTTAATCAACTTCTCAATTACTATCCTGACAATAATAATAACAGAAAGGTAAGCCGCCACAGAAATCGTGAGCGTTCGCGAGAGCAGATTGTCCCAGTGTAAAGCTGTCCAATCAAATTTTACTACTCCATAAACATTTTTGTTCTTTTAATATTCGAGGGAAAAAAATTAGCGACCTCTTCAAAATAATCAGGATGCTCGGGGGTCCCTTTTCTGTTTGGAAAAGGGTTCTGAAACATTAAATCTTTTTTGTTGGGTTAAGGCTTTGGATTATAGGCCAAGTTGCCGTTCATAGCGATTTCAGACATCTGTTTGATGATGTCGCTGAAAGCATCCCCCCACCACATGAAGCCCAGCTTTTCGGTTGTACAGTGATGTAAAGTTTATTGAAACATTTTTACATTTGCTTTCTTTGACCACAATAATCATTTTCCTGTAACATACGCAACTAAACAGGAACAGTGTAAATGCAGTGACTTTGATAGGATTCTCATTCGATTCTACTGAATGCTGTTACTGTTTTCGTTCGTGCTTGACTGCTGTTGACAAAGGTCTAGGATTGCCTAGGATTACCCTAGGCAATAGAAAAGCTCATTGTTTTTGTTTTATTGCTGTTGTAAGATCACGATTAAATATCTAAAGTGAGTTGCAGGCTTCTTGGGGCCCAGAGCTCAGAGTTCAAAATGCCCCTTCTTTGGTCGGATCTAAATCTGTGATTTGGCCGTGGCACTGTCCAGAAGCACTGAGCATATTACAGCTATATTCAAGGAAAAGGTAAGGTGAAAAAGTAGCAAAAGGGAAATGTAGTAAGGAGAGTCCCGGGTTACTGAACCACTGGTGGGTGTTTTCCCAGGTCTTACACGAGTGAGAATCAGTGGGAGAACAGAGGGCTAAGAGTTGGGGGAAAATTGGGGGTGGGGTAGGAGTGGGGGTGAATGGTGCCTCAGTTGAGCGCACACACACGTTCAACCGCTTCCGTGAGCCTCCCATCATTCCCTTGCTTTATGCTGGTTTTATCAAATCTGGCGGTGCTGCTGGTGAAATGTTCGCAGGTGGAGATGAAAAGAGGTGATAGAGAACTCACGGGGTCAGATCTGACCTTGTGAGTTTATTATACGTGTGTGAGTTTATATATGTATATGACTCAGTGGAGGGTGTCTAAAAAGACTGTGCTTCCAAGGTACAGATCGTATGAGGTGAAGTTTCACACTCGACAGAATACTTCTAAGGTTCTTCTCAACTGTGAGACTAGCATGAACAATGTCTAACTCAAAAGTTGGAGAAAGTATTTAGTAGGATTCAAAGACAGATGTCACGGGGCTGTGAATATCTTGGAATGCCATGCAAATATTTGTGGCTTGGTATGGATCTGCACATGTGACTTTCCTTCTATAGAAATGTTTTATTAGATTCTCAAAGAGGTGAGACCAAAGAAAGATTAAGGGACTGCTTCTTGGGATTACAGTAAGGTATAAGTTGCCTCAAGATCAAAAGAACTAACTCTTTGACTTGCAAATCCATTGAAAGGGAAAGGGTGGGGGGGGTTGGAGCCCCTCAGGAAGTGGGGGGGCTCAGCCCTCTACCAAGAACTGGTGAAGGAAATTCACCAGAGTCAGGAAACTTCATGACAGCCAGTCACCAGGGGGCTGGGCAAAGGTTCTCTCAGAGTGGAGATTGATGGGTGGAGAGAGGAGAGCTGGGCCCAATACCAAAGAGATGTTTTCAGCATCAGCGAGCTGCAGAACAAAACGGGCTTCCTTTTCCCTGCGTGTTCTTCCAAGCATCGTAAATCCTCAGCCTGCCCCCCAGCCCACATCCTGCAGAACGCAGCCCGAGCAGCGGCCCCGCTCTCCTCTGAAACCAGCCATGCGAGGGAATAGAGCTGGTCCGAATCCCCGTTCATGCTTTTCTAAGAGCTACACTGGGTCCTGGGCTGCCCGTGGGTGCCCCTGCTCCGCGCTTCTCCGAGGGACATGCCTCCTGAGTTGGTTAACTGCGGCCATGCTAATGCTGGAACGCCAACAACCCTGATGATTGCTTTCTTAGCTCCCCGCTCAGAAGTTGGGCCAGTCTCTGCTGGCCTCACTCCTGCAGGGGCGGGGCGGTAGAAGTGTTCCCTGTATCGCTCATCCTGCTGAGACGAGAAGACTTGTCTGGGGAATGTTCTCCCCTTGGCAATGGCAGAGGCCCAAGGTGTCGACGGAAATTCTCGAGGCCTTGGAAGGCCTACTCTTGCAGCTTGCGCCCCGCCACTTCAGCCTCATCCCATCGGCCCGAGCAGATCGCACGGCCAAATCCAAAGCCGTGTCGCGAGGGAATACCTCCCATCTCTGCAAAGCCGCTTAGGCCTGGATCTGGGGCAGGGTGCAGAATCAGAGGCACAAAAGCGATCTACTACATCTACATTCGTGGAGGCAACTTCTCTTACGTGATTCAGGTCTCTTCTCACCGGCTGTGAGGCTCAGAATTGATGAGATTCCAATTTAACGATCACAGTCATGAGCATGGGGTGGTGGGGGAGGCCGAGGGTGGAACCCGTGGTAACTCGCTGCTTCCTTCTCCTCGCCACGGCGCCTCACAACGCATCATGCACGGGCACCACGCGCAGCACACCAGGCAGGACCGCCTTCGCTGCTCGTACGCTTACTGAACAGAGGCTGCGATGTAATCATTTTGATGGGTTTCTCCATGTGGAGCACACAGTAGGACTATCTGATAACAGATACGGATCGATCACCTACCGTAGGCAGGGGACTGTGCCCCCGAGCTTATCAGTGGGCTCCCTCAGAGGTGCAGAGGTGACAAAGCAGTGCGCCGTGTCTGCTTGGCTTTGCAGGTCTGTGTAACTCTGCTGACAGCTGGATGATCGTGCCCAACATCAAGCAGAACCACTACACGGTCCATGGTCTGCAGAGTGGCACCAAGTACATCTTCATCGTCAAGGCCATCAACCAGGCAGGCAGCCGCAGCAGCGAGCCTGGGAAGTTGAAGACAAACAGTAAGTGCCGTGAGCTCAGCAGAGCTGCCGCCTCCCTTCTGCTCTCCTTCCGGCCGCCTCTGTCCCCCTTTCTCCTCCTTCTCTGCCTCGGGCATCACCAGCAGCCCCGAGAAGCAAGTGAAGAGCCAGGGCGGCGGGGTGGAGTTGGCATCAGACACCTCTGGGGTGCACGACTCACTCGCCCCTTAAGGGCCGTGAGTCCATCGACTTCTCTGCACTTCAGACCGCTCGCTTTTCAAATAAATAATCCTGGAGGGGTTCTGGAGAGAATTAGGACAGAGAGATATATATATATATATACATGAAGCCTGATAGGTCGTTGGGGCTCTGCAAATGGCAAATTGTTTTCCATAGCAGAAGAGCAAATTAATAACTCTTTCTCCGGGAACTCTTTGCTTTACTCCAGATATCTGTCTAGGTCTGTGGTTCTCAGTCAGAAGCGGTTCTGCCCTCCCTACTGCCACCACCCCCAGGGACACTGAGCAATGTCTGGAGACATTTTTGGTTGTTGTAAGTGGGGTGGATGCTACTGGTATCTGATGGTTAGAGGCCAGGGATGATGGGAAACATCCCACACTACACAGGACACAACAGAGAAAGATCTGGCCCATACGTGTGTCTTGTAACACTGTCGTCTCCCTCGCTGTCTCTGCCCACATATGTTTTCTTTTATCCTCTCTTTTTCTTTACTATTTTTGATCTAGAAATATGTTCTATAGCATGGAATTTCTTTGCATAGGACCTCCCAAGAGAAAGCAACTGGCACCATGTTAGGCAGTTGCCTCTGGTCAATGGGAACAGGTAACTGCTTTTCCAGAAGAACCCACACTTAACCCAAATCCTCGATTTCAGTGCTCACATAACTTTATTTGACTCCAGACATATACATGTTTAAGACACATGCGCTTAGACATTAAGCTAATTTCTCCTCTCAGTGTTTCTGCTGGTAAAGAAGGAAATCTTTTTAGAGATTAAGTAGGAAAAAAATAAGTAAATGTATACACTGAGGTTAATTCTGTAGAATATGTCTTTAAGACATCTGATTTGTACTTCATCAGTTTTCCTGCAGCTAACGCATTCATTTCTTGTAGCCAGATAATGTCGTCATCTATTTCTAGACATGCAGTTATTGAACAGTTATAAACGAGGAGCTGGCAAACTTTTCTGCTGTGTGCCGAAGAGTGAATATTTGAGGCTACGCGTGTCAGATGGTCTTGGTCACCATCCACTCTTCTTCACCTCTGCCATTGCAGTGCAAAATCTGCCATAGATGACACATAAATGAATGGGCATGGCCATGTTTCAATAAAACTTTATTGACAAACACAGGCCCTGTGCTGGATTTGGCCTGCAGGCTGTAGTTTGCCAAACTCCTACAAGCACAATATTAAATTGAATTGAATTCTTCAGTAAAGTAAATGATTAATTTGGTCCTTGAACTAATTTGTCCTCACTGAAGCAAAAGCCTTGAACTTGGACAGAGTAGGTGATGGTGCGTTTGAGAAACACATCTGAGACACAGGTGGAATGTGCTCGCTGAGGATGCAGGGACTGGGGTTGGGTCTGACCTAAGCTGACATGATCGCACTCCACGCGTGTGTAGGTGAGGGTGTGAGTTGAGGCGAGATGGGGTACCTCACACCTCATTATGAGGCCAGTCTTTCTGACGGCTCTACCATTCTGATGCTCCTCACTGGAAGAAAGACAAGCAGTGCACGGCCCTCCTCTTCAGTGATGGCTGCATTTACGAACACCCACCCCCCCCCGCCCCGTCTGCCCATTCATGTCCCACCTGTTTTCACATGCATTCTCTCTTCCACCTTTAAAAATTGAAATATTGTAAGCAAAACTTACCTTCATACTCTTCTTGCCTTAGTTCATACTTTATCCCTAATAGTTGCTGGCGTGATCATTCCTGAGGACATTTGTGTTTCACAATACAAGCTGAAATTTAAACTCTGCACATAATCCAGTAGCACTTAGAGCCCCTGAGAATGTCCGTGCCCTGATCCACACTTGAAGCTTTTTCTCAGCTCCCCCTTTAAGCTCTCCTGTGATGTGGACAGAAATCTGAAACGGGTCAGCAGACGATCCAGCCCACCAGCCAAATCTGGCTGCCGCTTTTTATAAATAAAGTTTTGTTGGCACACAGCCACACCCATCCATTTCCCTCTCGTCTTGGGCCGCTTCCACACTGCCACAGCAGAGCTGAAAATATCTATCTGGCCTCTTCGGAGAAAGGTGTGCCGGCCCGTGTCATGTTCGTGTCCCGGTGGCGGCTGGAAATCCTCCGGTCCACCCGGACGTGACCTCACACTCATTGCCGCGTGCTCTCCGTGCCGCTGTCTCAGCCAGCGGCGTGCATTGCCCCGGCCAGTGTACCGAGCTCTGTCCACTGGCTGCCTGAGGGCGGACCTACCAGCTGCAGCCGTGGCCGTGGCTGTGGCCGGGGGCTTGGGACATCATGGTATTTGCATGCTCTCGTAACTCACTTCCTGCCTCTTAACACCCATGTGGTGTCGAATGACAGGCAGTCCTCCAGACCAGCGTTACATTCTCAAGGAAGTAACAGCTATGACAAGATGTTCGGGGTGACTCTGCCAAGATTTTCTGACGGTTCGACCTTCAAAACGCAAATGTGAATAATGAAATAGAGAGGGCCTTATTTTATATATATAAACTCAGGGGTAGAAATCTATATATTTACAAACTCAGGAGTAGAAAACCCAGGTGTTATGATCACATTTTTTTCCCCTGATCTTGTTGTGGGCTGAAAAATGCACGTTTTTATAGTCATTCTGAGCTCATGAGAATCATTTTAATTTGCAACAGTTTCAGAATAATGTAAAGCCTTTAGGTCAAAATCTGCAGTCTTGATTTCTTCGGCTTCTGGTCTGAAGTCTACTGAGCACGAGCCACATTTTAAGCTGGATCGAATATGGGAATGGTTGAAAACGAAGTCTTCATTTTCTCCTTCCCTTGGGAATGCTGTTTAGCTAGTATGTACCAGAGCTGCATGTGTCCAGCTGGGACCCCCGAAAATAGCTTCTACCACATGTCGTGGCTGATCCCCGCCCATGCTACTGTTGAATCATTAGTCGCAGCAGCTCTGGATCCCTGTCTCAGAACTGACAGGCTGGGAGTTCACGAAGGCAGGGGCATGTTCGTATTCACTATTTTACTGTGCTTTTAAAATCTGATCCTGCAAATACATTATTGGTCATGTTGAAATAAACGGTCCTCTTCTTCTTCCTCTCTTTGTTTTGTAAACTTGTTCCCAGGCCAGCCATTTAAACTGGACCCCAAGTCTGCACATCGAAAGCTGAAGGTGTCCCACGATAACTTGACAGTAGAACGTGATGAGTCATCCTCCAAAAAGAGCCACACGCCCGAACGCTTCACCAGCCAAGGGAGCTATGGCGTAGCTGGAAATGTGTTCATTGATAGCGGTCGGCATTACTGGGAAGTGGTCATAAGTGGGAGCACATGGTAGGCAATGATATCTGTTGTCGTCCAGTCATAAAAAGGCACATCTCCTTCCGTACTTGGTCAGAGCATTAGTCCATTCCAGGGCCCGTCTTAAAGGAGACTATGCAGGAAAGCTTTTAGTCTGTTGTTGCCACGGTAATGCTGCATAACAAGCATCCCGAGACTCAGTGGCTTCAAACCATAATCATTTATGATTGCTCGCTCACCACCCCCATGTGTGGGTTCACTGTCAAGGCTAATCTCAGCCGGGCTTTGCTTTCAGCTGTAGGTTGCATCTAGGTCTGTTCTTTGTGTCTCTTCAGCCTCTTCGGACGAGAGGGCTCCCCGGGTCAGGTCTTTCTCGAGGAGCCCGAGAGCACGAGCCACAGCTAGGCAGGCACATTTCAAGCCTCTGCTTACCTCACTGTCTACTAACTTCTCATCGGCCAAAGCCAAAGCCAAAGCTGGTGGTCTAGGGAAGTATATCTCTCCCCCGGAGATGAGAGGAGGGAGTGAATGTTTGCAAAACAATCATCTAATCTTCCATTCAGCCAATAAGAAAAACAGCTTGTTTTAAGTCCATCCATTTTTTTTTTCTTTTTTATTTACAGCAAGAATTGCAGCTGAGTTGATAGAGTCCTGGTCCCTAACAGAGCTAGGATGCTAACACTGCTCTTTCGTGCCTTAAAACACGAGTCAGCCGACGACAACCAGCGGGTCAGACCTGGCCTGGCCCTGTGCCTCTTTTTGTAAATAAAGTGTTGTAGGAACACGGCCATGCCCATTCTTTTCCACATTGTCTGTCTATGGCTGGGCTTTGAGCCACACGGCAGAGCTGAGCAGTTAAAATAGAGCCCTATGGTCCACAAAGCCGAAAATAGTAACTCTCCAGCCCTTTACCAAAAACGTTTGCCGATTCCTACTCTAGAACATTACTCTTCATCATTTGAAGAGAACGAATTTCTGTTGCCTTGTATGTTTTGTGACTCCAGACTGGGCCGACGACTGGAAATAGTCAAGAGCTGAGGGGCTGAGGCAGGGATCATAGGCTGGGAATCCTTTCAAACGGTCTGTTAGCCCAGCGAGCTCTCTAAACCCAAGGGTGTCGGTCAAGCCCAGAACATTCCAACGCGGTGTCTGCGTTGGAATGAGCTAACCTTGCCTAGTTAGCCTCACAAAGCTGACCTTGTCCATTCCACAGCCACGCACTGCACCCCTTCTCCGGCTGGCTGGCTCACAAACACCTGTTCGCTTTTGCTCTTTTATTTTTATTTAACCAGGCCTCATCTAGCACAACCATGTGCCAGGCACTGGTCTAAGCATCCCACAGTTGGTAACTCGTTCATTCATCTTAGCAGCCCCGCAGAGGTAGGTGCTAGGATCCCCCTTTACAGATGAGATGACTGAGGCTCACGCCCATTAGCACAAGGTGGCAAAGCTGGGAGGTGGCAGGATGAGGAAGGCTGCAGTCAGGGCGCAAGCTCTGACCCAAGGCTTCACAGATCTTTCTGGAAAGGGCTAGAGAGCCAGTGTTGCTGGCTCGGCAGGCCAGGTGATTTTTATCCCGACTACTCAACTCTCCGGTTGTAGTGGGAAAACAGCCACAGACCGTGTGTCTGTGACTGGGCGTGGCCTTGCACAAATACAACTTTAATCAGCAGAGGGCCAGATTCGGCCCATGGGTTACATACAGTTGGCTGATCTCTGCTCTGAAGCACCATGCTCTGTTTTTGAAACATTATAATTACTCTTTCGGGCGTACAGTGGTATACTTGGTGAGCGATAGCTTAATCCTTGCTTAGAAAGAAACACTTCCCAACTGCATAACCTGAAACGAGGAGTATCATACAGTGTTATGTTTGAGATAAGGATGCTAAAACACTTTTGTGTCTTAAGTCCCTTACAGTGTTGGTACAAGTCCGCTGAGATCTAAAAAGTGAAATCATAAGCTTGGGTGTCTCCTTTCTCCCCAGAATGGTACCTATAATGGCCAAGCAAGGAGGTTTTCTTCTGTTGTGATCCTCGCAATCCCCTTGGCCCAGAACATTTTCCTGTTCCAACATCCTGCCAGAGGATGGAGGACAAATCCTTCCGCCCCGCTCGGCTCTGGGCCAGATTGGCATTTACAGTTTTTAGCGGCACTGGGGCAAGATAAAAGGCCGAAGGAAAATACGATGAATTTTTGCAGGTGCAAAGGAGCAAACATTTCTAGTTAATTAACGTGCAGTATTAATCTGGGATAGAATCCAGTGTCCAAATAATTACAGCCCCATTAATAATTATTTATGATAAATGATACCCAATCATTATGATCTCATTCCCACTGATGAATGGTGCGGGAAATTCCACCAGACCCCTTCAGTTACTATAAACACAGATCGGTATTACCTTGAAAACACCCTCCAGATGTCAAAACCAACTCGGGAGGGGGGAACAATTCTAAAATTAATTGCCACACTTTGGATCTTTACACACCGGATTGTGTCAGTTTCGGAAGACGTCTCACGTAGAAACCAGTCTAACGTTTCCTGGGAGGTGTTAGAGGGGAAGGGGTGACCCATATGATCAAATGCTTGTGGCGCCTTGATTTGCACCAGCTAATGACACATCCATTTTCTCGTGAAATATCGTCCTGACTTTCAGTTAACATGTATGTTATGATCCCTGCAATGGGGCATATTAGCATTGCTCTGAGAAACATAATTTTTATACTTTCTGAATTCTCCAAGTCTCACTGCGTAACTTAATGGAACATTACCTTCTGCCCGCACCTTTCAAGCTCAATGGAAATACGTACATAGTTTTACAGATTAATGATAACATAATGGTATTTTCCTTTGCTTAATGGACTATGCACGGAGTTATTTTCTTACTCTCTAATGCTGTTAATGTGCAGTTGGTGTTTTATGAAATGGTGTTAACTAAACGTGGGTTCACGCAAAGATGAGTGGGCCAGAAGTCAAGGGGGAGGGGGCGAGATTCTGGATTCTGCTCCTAATTGTAACCTTCTCTGTGTTTTCCCATTTGCTAAATGAAGTCAGTCCTACCTGCCACAGCTACTTCATAGTGGGTTCAGTTAAGGTTCAAATGGGAAATAAACGCCAGAGTCCTTTGATACAAAATCCAAATGGTGCGTAGCAACAAGAAGGAAACAATGCAGACCTGGCTATTTTGTGATGCAAATGCAGGTTCCACAGTATCTGAAAAATGGAAATAGTGTGTCTGTGGGGCATAGAGAACATCGCCAGGGCCAGTACTCAAAACAAAAACCTTTCCAAAGTGTCTCTCTGGCTGCCAGCTGGAAAAGACTGTTTCCCCACCTCTTAGAACTTCTGGATCTTGCGCAGAGCCGTCACAGTGTCAGGACCTGACCCAGACTCCCGCTGGGAAAGGAATGTGGGAAATGCAACCCCCGGATTCTCCCCGTGATGCAGAGCAGGATTGGCCAGAAGGAGGAGACAGGCCAAGTTGATGGCAGACAGGCTGGTACACTAGGCTTAGCTGAGGATCGATAATTCCATCCTCTTTTTAAATTCAGTGATAGCATGTTCTAGTCCTTTTTTTTTTTTTTTTAACACACCACTCTTAAAGTGATTGTATTTTAAATCCAACATGGGATTTTTTTTTTTTTTTAAAGAATGTCGTTTTCTCAAAGACCAATGGAGTTTTTTTCTCTCTGCACTGGGTAAGGTACCATATGTCAATATCCACTTAGACTGGCTTCTGCTATAACATATTAAAGGTTGAGCTCTGAATCATTGACTCTTTATTAAGAATGATGGGTTTTGCTTATCTTAATCACTGAAATACTGCAAATGTTATAGAGGCATACCTTAGCAGGGTAAAAAGAGATTAAGGAGCTTCGAACACCATAGAAAGAATTCTTTTTTTTTTTTTTAAAGATTTTATTTATTTATTTGACAGAGAGAGACACAGCGAGAGAGGGAACACAAGCAGGGGGAGAGGGGGAGGGAGAAGCGGCTTCCCGCTGAGCGGGGAGCCCGATGCGGGGCTTGATCCCAGGATCCTGGGATCATCATAGAAAGAATTCTTAACTCTTTTGAGCAGTTGAGAGTACATTTAGAATAACCGGGCTATCCATCTCTCAAAGACATTCAGAATTTTTTAAAATGTAGTAAGAAATATAATCAGAAGGGCTCTTGGCAATGATGAATCACATACTTTCTGGTGAGGGAAGGGATTAAAGAGTGTTAAGTTTGCGGCCTTTTGAGTCACCGTAGGTTCAAGATCTGATTCTGGTACTTATTAGTAATGTGGCATTGGGCAACTTTAATAAAAGAGCAGTTACCCGAGATTCCTTGCCACGCCTTGTGCGCCAGATTTTACACGTATTCTTTCCTTTACTCCTCAAAATCACCCTCCGAGATGGAGACTGTCATTGTCCCCGTGCTGTAGATTAGGAACCCGGCTAGGAGAGGACAAGGAACTTACCCCGGAACTGAAAACCATTCTCCACGCTTACCTGCTGCGAGGTGTACTCGAAGTCATGGAAAGTGACAGACATGGCGTCAGTCGAGTAGAGGGTTATGCTGTCCAATGTGGTAGCCCTGGGCCACATGCAGTTAATTTAAATCATCTGACTTAATTAAAATTAACTAAATTTAAGGTCTGGTTCCGCAGTCTTGGCAGCCATAGTCCAAACGCCCAGTAGCCACATGTGGCTCGTGGCTACCATGTTGAACGGAGGCAAAACATTTCATTCGTTGCAGATACTTCTGTGGGACAGCGCTGGTCTAGGGAATTCGTTGTGTGGGTCTTGATGAGGGTAAAAAACAAACAAACAAGACAAAACAAAAGGCAGCGAGACACAAAGTTCAAATTCTCTTGTAATGTCTCAACTAAAAACAGGAATATGAGTAAATACAATGGCCCGTGCCCGCCCACCGTATGTTTGGGAGGAAGGCCATGAGGAACACCAGTGTCAGGGTCTTTGCCAAGCTTTCTCTGAAGAATGAGCGGGGACAACAGAAAACCACATTTTTGTGACTCTGAAAACCAGAGAAAGGAGGTAGCGTCCGTGTGCAACCCGCCTCATGGTTTTTGTCATCCCCGTCTTGTTTGTGCAGGTATGCCATCGGCCTTGCTTACAAATCGGCCCCGAAGCATGAGTGGATTGGGAAGAACTCTGCTTCCTGGGCCCTGTGCCGCTGCCACAATAACTGGGTGGTGAGACACAACAGCAAGGAAACCCCCATCGAGCCAGCCCCCCACCTCCGGCGCGTCGGCATCCTGCTGGACTATGACAATGGTTCCGTCGCCTTCTACGATGCTTTGAACTCCATCCACCTCTACACCTTCGACATCACCTTCTCGCAGCCTGTGTGCCCCACCTTCACAGTGTGGAACAAGTGCTTGACCATTATAACTGGCCTTCCCATCCCAGACCATCTGGACTGCACAGAGCAGGTGCCATGAGCAGCTGGCCACATGGAGCTGCTTTCTGGGGCATAAAAGGGTTGCGGCCACCATTTCAGGGACGGAGAAAGTACAGGCTTCCAGAGTGTGATTAAATGTCGCCAAAAAGTGTCCAGAAACATCGGCTAGGATAGGACTCAACATTACTGTCTTTTGTATTAAGTACACGCTTTAATAATTTCTTCAAATTTGTCCTGTGTTTGCAGGAAATTTTATAGATTATTTATAAAAGAAACATAACCGGAATTACAACTCTTAGACATTATCTGGTTTTGCACATTAAGAGGCCCAGAAGTTTACCAGCTCTTTACAACAACCTTTGTGTCATCACGCTCTGTGGGCTTGAGAAAAAAAAATCTTCTGTAGTTTTGTACGCTTATTCAGCTTCTCACATCGTCGTATCTCATACTGACCCCATCTTGGGTCCTGTCGCCTCGACAGTGCATAACAGAATATGCAGTTACCTTAAAAATAAAAAATAGTTTTGAACCTAGTAGGGCAGCAACCGGGCTTTCTTAGTCTGCTTTATTTTGAAGTGTTTTCAGTGTGATGTCAAAACCGTCTTGGATCAACTAGAATGGAGAGCAAGAGGGAGAGCGGAAAGAATTGACTTTAAGAATTGACGTTAAGAATGAGCTTGCCATTGAAAATGGTCACTTTGAATCCTACTGATTATTCAGAACGTCAGAGGCTGGTTTGTCTTTGATCGGAAGTAGGGTTCTGTTTCATGACCTAAATCTATTTCCTTCTTCCTTTTAATAGTTTCTTCAGGCCTGTGACATTGCTTTGCTACATTTGATAGCTATCCTGTCTCCCTCTCCCCCAACTCATTTTTCTTTTGTTGCTGGGGCTGAGGAAGTAAACATTTTGTGTTGCAAATGGCAGTACCACTTTGGATTGACTTTGCTCTCCAGGACATCAACACATGGCCCTGACTGTCTCTACCACGTCCAAATAGGACTCACCCAAAAACACTTAATATTTGTGAGTTGGTAATGACAAGGGACATTGCATACTCTTTACTAGTATACGTGCCTCGAAAGTTATAAACAGACTTTTATTAAACACATCTCGAAAGATGTAGCGGTCCCTCTGTATTCTAGTATAGTTCACTATAGAGTTGTAAAACAAAAAACAAAAAAACAAAAACAAAAACAAAAAAAGAACAAAACAAAACAAAAAAACCCCCAAAAAATCAAACTCACTAATCCCGTGCTGGAACCCGCTAATAGAACCTGCTGATGGAATGTCAGGTGGGATTCTGGACCTGCTGATCTGGTAAGATGGAATGGTCCATGAAGTAAGGCTTTCTTAAGCAGTCCTTGGATTTGGACCGGGAATCCAGCATTGGTTCTATCTTGACAAAGGGCGTGACATCTGTAAGTCATTTCGTTTGCTAAAATATTTATCTGAGCTACTGGGTTGGCCATTTTGACTGAATGGACTGATGGATTTAGGCATTGTTTTTAGCAATTGGTTTTTAACCAAATCAACCCATTGTCTCCCTGAGATCCGTCCATAGACCCGCTGTTTCAGCATCGTGCTGTATGAGCACCAGCCTGGACTCCATGGGTTGCATCATGCATGCTTCTGTCCTCTTCACTGGCAGACGCTCTCCTTTTTCTGAACAGATAGAGTTTATATATTTACTATATTATTTATACCCAGATGAATATTTTGATAGCTACTTAGGACAATTTCACATCTAAAAGATGGACACCTCAATGGAAAAAAATTAATCAGTCTCTGGAAACTTAATGTTTGTTTTTTTTACAGTATAAAAACAATGTGTATTTGCCTTCCCTGAACAAACTGAAAGGGTTGTAATTTTTACATACTGTTTTTGGTAGCTGGATAACGGATATTTTAATGCACTTTGTACACTAACAGGTTTTGAATAAAAGGGTCTAAAACTCAGCTTCTGAGTTTTTAAAATCATGGTCGCCAGGTACCAGTAAACGCTACAGTTTGCCTTATGACATTCATGTAAAGCATTTACGAGGACAATATTTCCATGAATATAATGTTTTTCAATATAAAGAAGCTACTACTCAAATTTTCACTGCAAGCCATTTAGTTTATGTTTTGGCTATTTTTATAAGGACGAGAGGGATTATGTTATAATTTAGTTGTGGAAGTCTCACTCTTTGCTAACTTAAAAACCTTGTGGATAATAGCAGTTACTATTTCCATGTTGTCCTATTTACAGGAAAATATGTATATGGTGAAAGGCCACAGTGTTTACTTTCATTACTGTAATGATGTAGAAAAGATTTCCGTGTGGGTTTTTTTTTTTTTTTGAAAGTCTAAAAAATATATGCTATAAACATTTGCTGCAGTACAATTCTTTTTAAGTGGACTGGGGTCACAGTATTTTGTTCTCGAGGTCCCTACTTCACAGGAAGCATTGCGACACAGGGGAGAAAGAGATAGCAGGGCCGGTTACGTTAATACAGCCAAATTGATGTGGCGCCAACCAAGGCTGCCAGGTCTGACGTCGTGTGTGTGTGAAGAGGTGCTGTCGCCATCTTGAAATTCTTAGTAATTTTTGAATAGGGGGCCTGCATCTTCGTTTTGCGCTGGGCCTCAAGAAGTCTATAGCCAGTCCTCGTAACAGAACTCAGAAACATGGTACCTCTCTTCCTGGTGGATACAAATGAAAAAACCTGGGTCCAATGTCAAAAGCGGCTGGCCATATAATTCAAGTAGGAATCCAAATGGATTAAGAGGAGAATGGGCGTGGGTGAAGATGTTCTTCCCAGCTTGAAAAAAAAAAAAAAAAGACTTCAAAAACTGCAAATGTTGATGATGATTTCTGCTGGAGAAGAGGAAATGGCCTGATGACGAATGCGCAGTTTATCATGGTACTGAGATAATTGACCCTAAACTTCCCAAGGAACTGAACCAGCGCTGTCCAGTGAACGGGGGATTCCAAGTTTCGGCTCCAGGCACATCTGCGGTGCCTGAAGAGACATACGCATGTATGCTCGCGTACCTGTGCTTTTGGTGTTGGGAAGTCGATGATCTGGTCTACCCGTACAAAATGTTAAAAAGGAGACAAAGACCATGATGATGGGGGCAAGAGGATGTTTTTGAAATTGTGCTTCTCAACAAAGGGGCGATTTGGCAATGTCTGGAGTCATTTTGGGTTGTCCCAACTTGGGAGCGGGTGCTATTGGTGTCTAGTGGGTAGAGACCAGGGGTGTTGCTCAACATCCTCCAGTGCGCAGCACAGCCCCCCTAGCCCCCCCACACACACCCAAGAATGATCTGAGCAAAATATCACTGGTGCTGCAGGGGAGAAACTTGCTCTTTGGGGTTCTTTAAAGCAAAACTCTCACAAATATGTTTTACTGTTCCTGTAATTGATTCAATGCCTGATATGGCAAAAAGAAGGGGGACGCTTCACTGCTGTGGCTACCTTCGCTTTAAAAACAATATTTGCAAAACCTGGAATCTTACCTGAAAATGCGGGGATTGGTGTCACGAAGATGTGGATGTGATTGGCTTAGCTGGGAAATGCCAAGCTGACTCTCTGTAGGCCGCTCCTTGCACCCGAACAAATGCAACCCCTGGTACTTGCGTCACGCGGCCATGCCCTCGGCCCGGACTCTTCTCGCCATTGCTGTTGCTTTCTGCTTCAAAATAAAATCCTTTTTGTGATTCCAAGGCCCTCTGTCTCGCCTGTCTCTTTTGCCTTTTCATCATTGTGTGTTTTTGCACTCACTGTTTCCACACATATTTATATAACGTCTGCTGGGTTTTTTAACTACTTTGCAACCTAGAACATCTCCTTTTATTCCTGAAACTCCAACCCACCATCCCGCTTCTCTCCATTCCAAAGTACAGTTACTAAGCCCCAAAAGAGTCCCTAGGAAATTTAAAAAACACAATAAAGAAAATCCATACAGGAGTGGCGATCCTCAACAAGAATGGCTTGATTTCGAGTCGTCTAGAGCGGGTGGAGGAGGTGAGGACAAGGTGGATTGGAGCAGAGGGGTGAGGCTCTTCACTGTGTGGGCTGCAACACGCCCAGCCGTCGGCCCATAAGTCTATCCCCGACCCCATCCCGTGGCGCCCGGGACTTGACTTTCTCTCTTTAGAGGTACGAGCCCTTTCGATGGAAGTCAGTGCGCCACAGAGTGGTCCTCGGTCTGCAGCGTCGGCACCACCTGCGAGCTGCTTAGAAATGCCTGTTCTCCAGCCCTACCCCGCAAGCCGCCTTGTCAGCATCTCCGGGCGTGGGGCCAGCAGTAAGTTCTAACAGGCCCTCCTGGGGACTCTGATGCTGGTAAAGGTTTGTGGGGCGAAGCTCGGGAGGGCTTTACCCAGTCCCCTAGCCCACATGAAAATGCACTTACAACCTGAAGTGTGTTTTCAAGGTAATGTGCTTTAAGAGGCAGCATGATGTAATGCAGTGATTCTTAACCTGGCAGAGCATTAAAATCGCCTTGTTTCCAAATGCTGATTCCTGGATCCCCTTCTGAAAAATGGGGGATGAGAAGGTCTAGAGTGTGGCCCAGCACCCTATACTGTCGTTTGAGGTGATTCTCAAGCGTAGCCAGGATTGGCTGCCAGAGACACGGGGCTCGGCACGTTTTCTATAAAAGAGAGTGAATTATTTGGGGGTGTTGCAGGACATACTGTCTCCATGGCAACTACTGGAGTCCGCGGCTATGGAGTGAAAGCAGCCATAGAGGATATGTAAATGAATGGGTGAGGCTGGGTTCCAAGAAAACTTTATTTACAAAAACAGCATGGAGCTGCTTTTGGCCCTTGGCGTCATTTGCCACCTCGTGCTCTAACAAAGTACTGGACTCACCATGGGGCATTCGCTATCTCCTCTCCCTGAGGACTCGGCGGCCCCTCATGGCTCTGGGCCCCTTAGCTCTCAAGTCCTTCCCACCTTTGAATTACATCAATTCTGAAAGCACAGAACTCGTGGAGAATTAGGCACCGAGTGCTTAAGACAGGGCCACTCAAAGGTTATTAGAAGATTCTTTCATTCAACAGAGTAGGGCGTGTCAGTGCTAATGATTAGCATTCCCTCTTTCGTAATTTTGACTTGAATCAGCTCTTCTCACAAGTGACAGGTGTGGAAAATAGATTCCCTTTAATAAGAGTTTTGAAGTACATTTAATTTGAACTTTTGAAACTGAACAGACACTGCTGTAATTAATCACCTTTCAAAGTCAGCTTGAAGGGCATGACAGACGCTCCGGAGAGTGGCCCACATCCTCCTCTTTTTTAAATTATTATTTTTAAAAATACACAAGTAAAATATGTTGAAGAAGATGGTTGCTTGTGATGATAATAGGAGCATAAAAAGGGAGACATGTGCAACTTGCAAAGTCCTTCTCCCTTGAGTATCATTCTCGCTGTGGGATGCACATTCAAGAACAAAATAAAAATGGGGTTGAGGCCTTATGGAAAACCTTTCTTGTAGCTGTCCTATCTTAACATGGGCGATTTGTGGAGAGGAATTCAGGTCTCCCTTTGGATCTCTTTCAGCCATGTTCTCCTGGGAGAATTATAAAAGCATGATTAAATAGGAAGTATAGCAATTAACAAGCAAATGTGTCATGGCCAAAAACCAATTACTAATTAAGGAGAGACAAAGAAAAAAATGATTTAATGGAACATTGGTGCTTTTGCACGGTCTATTTATTCTCAAAGCTTAATTTTTGATTATGGTCATTAAAAGCTGTTCAATTTCAGTCAAGTATTTCAGTTAATAAAGCTTATAACTTCCCCAGTCTTATTTTCCCTCCAGCTTCTGCCCTCTCTCGCCTCCTATTTTCTGTCAAGCCTCTCAAAGGGCGGTTCAGATGTTCCGTTTCTAAGAAATCAGAGAGGGAGATAAACCGTGAGAGACTCTGGACTCCGGGAAGCAAGCTGAGAGTTACAGAGAGGAGGGGAGTGGGGAGATGGGGTAGCCAGGTATTGGGTATTAAGGAGGGCACGTGTGGTGATGAGCGTTAATGAATCGTTGAACACTACGTCAAAAACTAATGATGTACTATATGTTGGCTAACTGAACATAATAAAAAAAACATTTCAAGATTCAAGAAAAAGATGCTCCGTTTCTGCTTCCTCACCTCCCAGTACACCTCCCCACCCTCCACCAGGCATTCAGTGTCTTCGCTCTACCGAACCTCGGTCACTGACATCAGAAACAGTGTCAGCATCAACACAAATGTCCATACACGTTTGATCGGCCTCATCTTGACATACGGCAGCTTTTGAGATGTTGACCACTTCTTTTTTAATCCCTCCCTATGCAACGCCATCCACGCCGCCTCTTCCTGCACCATTTTGTGCAGAAGCCTCCCCAATCTAAATCTCTACAGCTATCTTTTTGATAGCTGAGTAACATTCCACTATATAAATATACACATCCCACATCTTCTTTATCCATTCTTCTGTTGATGGACATCTGGGCTCTTTCCATAGTTTGGCTATTGTGGACGTTGCTGCTATAACATTTGGGTGCAGGTGCCCCTTCGAGTCACTATTGTTGTATCCTTTGGGTAAATACCTAGTAGTGCAATCGCTGGGTCATAGGGTAGTTCTATTTCTAACTTTTTGAGGACCCTCCATACTGTTTTCCAGGGTGGCTGCACCAGTTTGCATTCCCACCACCACTGTAGGAGGGTTCCCCTTTCTCCACATCCTCACCAACATCTGTCGTTCCCTGAGTTGTTAATTTTAGCCATTCTGACCCATGTGAGGTGGTATCTCATTGTGGTTTTGATTTATATTTCCCTGATGCCGAGTGCTGTTGAGCATAAGGGCTGGTATCCAAAATCTATAAAGAACTTATCAAACTCAACACCCCCAAAAACTAAAAATCCAGTTAAGAAATGGGCAGAAGACATGAACAGACATTTCTGCAAGGAAGACATACAAATGGCCAACAGACACACTATTCTCTTTTTAAAAGACTTACCTTAAAAAAAAGAGTCCTTTGTATTTGCAGAAACCACAAACATTACAGAATAAAAAATAATATCAAAATAAAAGCTAGAAAATCTACCTTCTAGCAAATTCCATCCTCTCTTTATAGTGACCGCAGGTCATCAGCAAAAATAAAACCTTAGATTTGGCCAAGTAAATCACCCATCCGTGTCTTCTATCGCCTCCTGCCCACCTCGCGTCCCTGTGTTGTAAGTCTGGGGTGTTACTCACGTGTTTCGCACTTGCCAGCTCAGCTCATTCCACACTCTAAGACAATCCGGGTGCAAATAAAATGGGCTCCAAGGTATCACCGTCAACCTTGGTCTTGGAGCAGGTCCCCTCTGACGTTGGTGCCCCACCTCCTCAGCACTTCCCCCCAACTTCCCAGAAAGCACACTCCCTATTCTTCACGGTATCGCAGAGTCCCAGCCTCCTTTCTCATTACTTCCCGGTAGCTGGGCCTTGTAGTCCCTCTGACTTGATCTCCAGCACATACGCTGGGTTTCCCACGCAGGCGGCAGCCCTCCGCATGGAGTTTCACCCAATGCCTGTGTCACCTGCTTGTTCACCTTGGTCTCATGTCACCAACTGGGTGCTTCTGCCTGCTTCTTTGTGTGGGCTGATTTCTCTGGTTTCATGACTTCAGGTTCTGCTCCCATGTTCCCAGGTCTGCTGCCTTGCAGCCACTTTAAAATGAACTGGTCACGCCCACATTTCCCAAAGATGGACACTCAAGAACAACTCCAGGCTCATCTTTCCTACACTATATTCACTCTATGAGAAACTCACTTTCCATAATAAAGACAGAGATGGGTTAAAAGTAACAGCATGGCGTCTGGGCCGCCGGGGTCGGTGAAGGATCTCAAGATGGCTGCGTGAAAACTTGCTCTAAAATCCATTGACTGGGTAGCTTTTGGGGAGATCATACTCCGAAACCAGAAGGCCATTGCTAACTCCCTGAAATCCTGGAATGAGACCCTTACCTCCAGGTTGGCTACTCTCCCTGAGAAACCACCTGCTATCGACTGGGCTCACTACAAGGCCAATGTGGCGAAGGCTGGTTTGGTAGATGACTTTGAGAAGAAGTTTAATGCCCTGAAGGTTCCTGTGCCAGAGGATAAATATACTGTTCAGGTGGATGCTGGAGAAAAAGAAGATGTGAAAAGTTGTGCCGAGTTTTTGTCTCTCTCAAAGGCCAGGATTAAGGAATATGAAAAAGAGCTGGAGAAGATGAGGAACATAATTCCATTTGATCAGATGACCATTGAGGACCTGAATGAAGTCTTTCCAGAAACCAAATTAGACAAGAAGAAGTATCCCTATTGGCCTCACAAGCCAATTGAGAATTTATAAACTTGAGCTGGGGAGAAAGCTCTGGCCCTCGTATTGTAAATGCTGGACATTAAAAATAATGATACGGTAAAAAAAAAAAAAAAAAGTAACAGCATGGCAAATGAGATAACATGGAACACTAACGAAAAGGCTAGAGTAGCTATATTAACAGCAGACAAAGTAGACTTCCAAACAGGGAACATTTCCTGGGAGTCAATTCACTTAATATGCAAAGCATTCTTACTGTCTTTCTCTCCTATTCCCATTTTCTTCCCCCCACCGCCCCCCCCACCCCCAACCAAAGAATGAGAGCCAGAGCAAAGACAGGGTCGGTTGAGGAAAACAAGGCCTGGAGCTGGGAAGTTTGGAGCAGGCCCATCCAAGATGGAGTTGGCTGTGCAGCCTCGTGGTTGGGCCTACTGCTTTTTGGAGTCTGTTGTCAGCACCCAATAAATAAGTTACCATAGATGATGACAGAGACGAATAGTCTCAGTTTAGATCCCCATGTCAAGCCTCGGGTGAGTCCATCTTGGCGAGGCCAGCTTCAGAAGCAGCCAGAGACACAGACAAGAAGAAACGTCCCGCCCGAAGCACGGAGCAATGAGCCCCATCAAGGCCTCTGACCTTTGCCCCCCGGGGAGTCGGTGCGCACAGAAAGAGGCGGGGAGGGTGTCCACATGGCAGCATCTGGTATGGGTTGCCTCTCGTTCCCTCCCCGCATTCCAGGCCTG